>NC_091746.1:76411860-76479360 GCF_043380555.1 Nothobranchius furzeri | reverse complement strand
TCAGCAGCTCCTGCAGAACCTGATGAAGCCTGATGAGATAATTCAGAAGGTAGAATCAGGTGTGTCTGAGCAGGAACATGTCAAAAACATGTGGACACAGCAGCCCTCCATTAGCACCACATTGTTATTCATGTGTGTTTGCGTGGAATGTAGCAAAGGTGTGACCAAGTCACTGCTTTGCAAGTCACAAGCCTTTCCAGTCAAGTTTCGAGTCGAGTCAAGTCCAAGTCAAAGACAACCAAGTCCAAGTCGAGTCCAAAGTCAACGATATGGAAGTCCAAGTCCTTAACTTTGGATTTTCAAGTCATAATCAAGTCATCTGTCCAACTTCAATTTAATGACAATGATAATAAATAAATTCCAGAAATAAAGCTTCTTAAAGCTTCATTTCTTTGCTTAAACAAGCAGAAAATGCAACTGAAACTGATTATAAACAAAGTGCTGCTGGATTTAGCAGAACAAGATCAAACCCAGAACGAAGAACGATTTATGATTTTTATCCATGTCGTGCCACTTTTGTGCTAAAATATCCAACATGCTCAAGTCATCATCAAGTCAACAGATGCAAGTCGATTCAAGTTGCAAGTAATTGGCATTCAAGTCGAAGTCAAGTCACAAGTCTTTATAGATTTTATCAAGTCAAATGAGAAGTCATTAAAATAATGACTCAAGTCTGACTCGAGTCCAAGTCATGTGACTCAAGTCCACACCTCTGGAATGTAGCGTGGCTTTCAGCTCCTTCCAGAAAGAGAGGTAGCTACAGCCCTTTCAGATTTGAAAATCTCCTCTCCTCGATGATCTTATGCCACGGTGAGCCGACCCATTTATGGAAATGTCTCATTAAATCAGTTGCTGTGCTGAACAGGGACCAGTACTATCTCAGCACCAGCTTTTTGTCATTAGTATGGGCAGAACTAAGCTTGGTTTTAAAAAATTGAGGTTGTTCACATGATCATTGACAAAACATAAGATATTTAGCATTTATGAAAATCACACAGAAACCAAATTCAAAAGATTAGAACTTTTACCTGCTTTTGTCCATCTGAGAGATTTGTCTCAGTTCACCTGTCTGTCGATCTGTCAGTTTCTTTTTCCTCATGCATTTACAACAGCTTTAGCTGCCCCAAATAGCTGTAAGAGAACAAAAACACGAGCATTAAAACAACTATCAACAAAAAGAGGTATAATATTAGAATTTCAACATAAAACTAAAAATGCAACAAATCTAGACTGCAGGGGTCTTCAACTAGATTTGTTCAAGGGCCAGAGTTTTTTACCCCCAGATGTTCTTCTCAAATAAATTTCAATTATTAATGTGTCTTAAAGTATTAATATTTGATATATAAATTTTTCATACAAATTTCAGTTTTTTTTTAGCATTTGTCTGTATTTGTGTCCATATTTCCTTTACTAACCAAGCTACTAGGGGGCAACCACAACATTTTAGGCTTCCTATTTGTGAAGCAATTCATTCTCCCTCCCTTTGACCAAAAAGTGCTAAATCCCTAGTTATTTTTTTCCAAGAGAGCATTTTATGTAACTTTATTTTACGTATTCAGCTTGTGTCCTTCCTTAATTATAATTCCTTTTGTTGGCTCTGCCCATCAACATGGTAAATGTTGTTTCCTCATACATTTGATGCTCTCTTCCCGTAAGCGTTTTTTGTCAAGGTACCGCAATTGTGTGCTTTTATAGTGGAAAGTGCAAAAATGGAGAATCTAAGAACTGCTGCAGATTAATTAAATATGTTGAATGAGAGCTGAGTTTGGAGTAATTTCTGATTAAAGTCTGTTTTTCCGATTGTTTAATTTGATATAGAAAATGTAGAACATGCACCTTCTCTATTCCTGATTCAGTAATAACAGGTGGAAAGGTCTGGTGGGTCAAGTGTGGCCCGTCAGTTGTCGTTTACTGCCATACTGGGTTGGCATGGTCATTCCTTCTAGTGCCAATCAGCAAGTGTGACACTTCATTCAGTACCAGCTGAAGTCATTGCTAGAAGGACTGGTCCAGATCAACGTGGAGGGAGAGGCAGTACTCCAGCCAACAGGAAACACACATGTTCAAAGACATCAGCAGGAAGATATTGCTTATTCTTAGCTAACCACCTTAAATGAATAAAATTGTATTGGGCTACTGCACTCACCTGCTATTAAGCTTTAAAGAACCATCAAAAGAGGATTCTGAGATTTCTTACAGAGAGGATATCCTCCTCTGTAAAATAAGAGGACTATCAACATCATTTAAAAGATCCTGATTGTCAAAAGTACATTTTTATCATTATATATTTCAGATTTAAGAACTTGATGAACATGCTTAGCAACCTCAGAGCACTCTAATGGTGCTTTCACATCTGGATCAGCACGGGCCTGCCTTGGAATGGTTCATTTTGGGTAGCCTGTGCGTTTTCCATGCTTAACCAACCATTTGCTCCTCCCCGGTGGTCCGCTTTGGGCTGAACTCACCAAACACACCCACTGATGTCTAATTTGCTGGCTGAAACTCACACCTACCTTTAGCGGGAGCCTCTGATTGGCGGGCAGAATCATCCAGGGGTTTCCCGCCTGCGCGATTCCTTATCACTCTTGATGCTGGGAAGTAAACATGTCTGACTAGAGCTGCTGCTCCAGCAACAGTAGCACAAGGATAGACCGCTGTGAGGAACACACACAGCAGTCTCACTGGGAGAGAGAGAGAGCAGGAAGCAAAATCAGAGTCAGAGACTCCAAAAGTAACACTGCTCATGACCGCCTTTGTTTAATAACTTTAGGAGGACACCTCAGACTTCTCTGTATGTCTTTTGCCTTGCCTACGTTTTCCACGTTCCCGATAAAAGCAGTGTGCACAAAACCTGGCCGTGCGCGACTGGGCCGATGTGTTGGTGGTGGTCAGAGGGGCCGACGGCGCCAAATGGCAGCCTTGCCTCTGTCAGACTGCCCCAAGGCGGCTGTGGCTACAAAGTAGCTTACCATCACTGGCAGTGTGTGAATGTGAGAGTGTGTGAAAGCGTCTTTGAGTGCCCTAAAAAGCGCTATATAAGTTCAGTACCTGTGTCAAGTTTGAGGGGCAAATAAATGTAAAGGTTATTGGAACCTAATGGCAACATATACTAAGAAAATAGTGCAGGACCCAAAATGGAGGCTTGAGGTACACCTCTGGACATGGGTGTTATTTTACAGGTAAAAGGGCCAAAGGTCGTTCTTTTTTTCTTTCTTTTTTCTTTCTTTCTTTCTTTCCGAATCCTGCAAGAACCCCCCCCCCCCCACACACACACACACACACACAAAATATTTGTGGGTAATTGACTTGCAGCAGAATTGTTTGCTTCTTAATTCATTTTGACAAAAATTATCATTTTGACAAAAATGATCATTTTGACGGTTTTTATAAAATGTTCACTTGAAGCAGAGGATGTGTGTTTGCCCACGTGGGTGTCTGTTGATCAGTGTGAGCTGCACTAACCACACACCACAAATACAAGTTGCACATACATATAGTTTTCATCCTGTTTTTCAGATACTTGAAATGTCAGAGGCAAAAGGTCTTATGGCTCAGTATCAGCAGAAAACCATAAAACAAGGAGATCTACCAGCAGTCTTCCTGATCTGAGATCATAACGTCTAGGCTTACATGCTCACTGTTCTGCTGTCAGTGTGTTTAAAACCCGGGAAACACATAAGGAAAAAGAAGAAATACAGGAAAATGGATTTTAAAGGGTTAAAAACCACTTGCAGAAACATCCAGCTGACACAAGTGTTTTCACCACAGGGTTCTGTTTTCTGTTTAACCACAAGAAGATTCGTGGGCACAGACATCTGTTTTAATCTGCATCTCTGGAGAAAATGTTGAAAAAAATTCTCAGAGGTGTGATCTTAAAAAAAGAGGTGGATGGAAAGAAAGCCGGTGTTTTACCTCATACAACCAAGCTCAAGCGTCGGGACTCATTTCTGTCTGATCGGTCGACAGGAAACCTTCTTCTCTTGTTCACGTCGTCTTCAAGACGTCTGCTGGAACAATTTAAGCTTTTTGGAGAATAATATGAGAATATTGATGAACAGGTGAGTGTTACATTTCATCTTTGTTTATCTGGGAACTTTTTAAAAACAAAAATAAGTTTTATTTTAGGTGATTTAATAAAGAAGAGTAATTTTTCATTATGATGTTGTTACCAAGTACATGAATATGTGTGTGTATGTGTGTGAAACGTGCAACTGAAAGGTTACCAAAGGCTTTTCAGGCAGACCACACGTCATTTCACGTCCAAACCTCGACAGAAACAACGTGACACTGGTGAACAAACTGATCATTCAGATACTCTTCAAAGTGGTGGGGAATTATCTTGTGGCTTTTAAGTGCCTTTTAGCAGCGTTTATTTTCTCGTCTCTCGTCTCTCGTCTTCCTCCGCTTATCCGGGTCCGGGTCGCGGGGGCAGCATCCCAACTAGGGAGCTCCAGGCCGTCCTCTCCCCGGCCTTGTCCACCAGCTCCTCCGGCAGGACCCCAAGGCGTTCCCGGACCAGATTGGAGATGTAACTTCTCCAACGTGTCCTGGGTCGACCCGGGGGCCTTCTGCCGGCAGGACATGCCCGAAACACCTCCCCAGGGAGGCGTCCAGGAGGCATCCTGACCAGATGCCCAAACCACCTCAACTGGCTCCTTTCGATCCGGAGGAGCAGCGGTTCTACTCCGAGTCCCTCCCGAATGTCCGAGCTCCTCACCCTATCTCTAAGGCTGAGCCCGGCCACCCTACGGAGGAAACTCATTTCGGCCGCTTGTATCCGCGATCTCGTTCTTTCGGTCATTACCCAAAGCTCATGACCATAGGTGAGGATTGGGACGTAGATCGACCGGTAAATCGAGAGCCTGGCTTTCTGGCTCAGCTCCCTCTTCCCCACGACAGATCGGGTCAGCGTCCGCATCACTGCAGACGCCGAACCAATCCGCCTGTCGATCTCCCGCTCCCTCCTACCCTCACTCGTGAACAAGACCCCGAGATACTTAAACTCCTCCACTTGAGGTAGGACCTCTCCCCCGACCCGGAGGTGGCAAGCCACCCTTTTCCGGTCGAGAACCATGGTCTCAGATTTGGAGGTGCTGATCCTCATCCCAGCCGCTTCACATTCGGCCGCGAACCTACCCAGCAAGAGCTGAAGGTCAGAGCTGGATGAAGCTAGGAGGACCACATCATCCGCAAAAAGCAGAGACGAGATTCTCCTGCCACCAAACTCGACACACTCCACACCACGGCTGCGTCTAGAAATTCTGTCCATAAAAGTGATGAACAGAACCGGTGACAAAGGGCAGCCCTGGCGGAGTCCAACCCTCACTGGGAACAGGTCCGACTTACTACCGGCTATGCGGACCAAACTCACGCTCCTCTGGTAAAGGGACTGAATGGCCCTTAACAGAAAGCCACCCACCCCATACTCCTGGAGCGTCCCCCACAGGGTGCCCCTGGGGACACGGTCATAAGCCTTCTCCAAATCCACAAAGCACATGTGGATTGGTTGGGCAAACTCCCATGCCCCCTCCATCACCCTTGCAAGGGTATAGAGCTGGTCCACAGTTCCACGGCCAGGACGAAAACCACATTGCTCCTCCTCTATCTGAGATTCAACTATCGATCGGACCCTCCTCTCCAGTACCTTGGAGTAGACCTTTCCAGGGAGGCTGAGGAGTGTGATCCCCCTATAGTTGGAACACACCCTCAGGTCACCCTTCTTAAAGATGGGGACCACCACCCCGGTCTGCCACTCCCTAGGAACTGCCCCCGATGACCACGCAATGTTGTAGAGACGTGTCAACCATGACAGCCCTACAACATCCATAGCCTTAAGATACCCAGGACGAACCTCATCCGCCCCCGGGGCTCCGCCGCTGTGTAGTTGTTTGACTACCTCAGCAACTTCTGCCCCCGAGATCGGACAGTCCATCCCCAGGCCTCCCAGCTCTGGTTCCTCCTCGGAATGCGCATTGGTGGGATTGAGGAGCTCCTCAAAGTATTCCTTCCACCGTCCGACTATAGCCTCAGTTGACGTCAGCAGCTCCCCATCCCCACTGTAAACAGTGTGAGCGAGTTGCTGCCTTCCTCTCCTGAGGCGCCGGACAGTTTGCCAGAACCTCTTTGGAGCCGATCGATAGTCTTTCTCCATGGCCTCACCAAACTCCTCCCACGCCCGAGATTTTGCCTCGGCAACTGCCACTGCTGCACCCCGCTTGGCTATCCGGTACCTGTCTGCTGCCTCCGGAGACCCACAGACCAGCCACGCCCTGTAGGCCTCCTTCTTCAGCCTGACGGCTCCCCGAACCTCTGGTGTCCACCAGCGGGTACGGGGGTTGCCACCACGACTGGCACCGGCCACCTTACGACCACAGCTAGCAACAGCCGCCTCGACAATCGCAGAGTGGAACAAGGCCCACTCGGACTCAATGTCCCCCACTGCTCTCGGGACGTGGTCAAAGCTCTGCCGGAGGTGGGAGTTGAAGACCGTCTTGACAGGTTCTTCTGCCAGGCGTTCCCAGCAGACCCTCACTATGCGTTTGGGTCTGCCAGGTCTACGCGGCATGTTCCCTTGCCATCTGATCCAACTCACCACCAGGTGGTGATCAGTTGACAGCTCCGCCCCTCTCTTCACTCGGGTGTCCAAAACATACGGTCGCAGGTCAGATGATACGACTACAAAATCTATCATCGACCTGTGACCTAGGCTGCCCTGGTACCAAGTGTACCGGTGGGCATCCTTATGTTCGAACATGGTGTTCGTTATGGCCAAACTGCGGCTTGCACAGAAGTCCAATAACAAAACACCGCTCGAGTTCTGATCAGGTGGGCCGTTCCTCCCAATCACACCCCTCCAGGTCAAGCTGTCATTGCCCACGTGAGCATTGAAGTCCCCCAGCAGGACAATGGAGTCCCCTGATGGAGCACTATCTAGCACTCGTCCCAGGGACTCCAAAAAGGGTGGGTACTCTGAACTGATATTTGGCCCATAAGCACAAACAACAGTCAGGACCCGTTCCCCGACCCGAAGGCGCAAGGAAGCTACCCTCTTGTCCCCCGGGGTAAACCCCAACACACAGGCAGAGAGTCTCGGGGCTAACAAAAAGCCAACCCCAGCCCTCCGCCTCTCACCCGGAGCAACTCCAGCAAAGTAGAGTGTCCAACCCCTCTCCAGGTCTCGGGTTCCAGAGCCAATGCAATGTGTCGAGGTGAGTCCGACTATATCTAGCCGGTACCGCTCAACCTCTGCCACAAGCTCCGGCTCCTTCCCCGCCAGCGAGGTGACGTTCCATGTCCCAAAAACTAGTTTCCTTGTCCGGGGATTGGACCGCCAAGGCTCCCGCCTTGGTCTGCCACCCGATTCACATTGCACCGGACCCTTCATGTTCCTCCTGCGGGTGGTGGGTCCACAGTTGGACGAGCCCATGTATCCGGTTCGGGCTGGGCCCGGCCGGGCCCCATGGGCGAAAGCCCGGCCACCAGGCGCTCGCTCACGGGCCCCAACCCCAGGCCTGGCTCCAGGGTGGGACCCCGGTAACCCTCCGGGCCGGGTACTCCGACTCTTCGTTTTCACCACCATGAAAGATCCTTCGAACCGTTCTTTGTCTCACCCTTCACCTAAGACCAATTTGTCATGGGAGACCCTACCAGGGGCACTAAGTGCCCCAGACAACATAGCTCCTAGGATCATTAGGGCACTCAAACTCCTCCACCACGATAAGGTGACGGTTCAAGGAGGAGCGTTTATTTTCATTAAATAATTAACATTTAATACATTCTATATTAAATTCAAAATAAACATACTTCCTCCAAAAGTCTTCAGGTGCAAATGAACTGATGATCCTAATTCCACCAACATGCCGCTGTCAGCAGCTCTTGAGTGAATTTGGGACAACTACTGTATATTTACTATGGAGCAAACGTCTGATACACTGGAAAAAAGCTTGTTTCACGTTTGGCTCTCAGCTGGAACCAGAGTAACGAGGGATGAAAGCAGGGACGAAATTTTGATTTCAGAAGTGGGGGGGACACACCAGGCTTGTGCGGATTTGGGGTGGGGGTGTTATGTAAAGACCCTTTGACACGTCACATGCCCATCTCAATAATTTTTCCATCCTCAATATATATATATATATATATATATATATATATATATATATATATATATATATATATATATATATATATATATATCAAAGTTAAAAAATGTACAACTCTATTATCATTAATATTTATTATCATTATTGAAGTGCAGTTTTGGCTGTTGACAATGGATAGGCCATTGTATTTATTGTTTTGGGTCTTTTTTTATTGTTTTTGGTGCAACATTTTCTAACAGGGAGTGAGATTCTTTTTTTTATTTAATTTTTGTTTGTTATTTTTATTCATTTAGAAGTTCTGGTTCTGGACATTTCAATGTTAAATGAAGGTTTATTTGTTGCATTTTAAAGGGTGTACTTGCATTATTATGACATATTAACATTATATTAGTGGTTATTTTGGTCTAGATAATGTTGACAATGATATCGTTTATCATCAACAATTTGTTGGACAAAATATCATCCAGCAAAATTTGTTACTTTCCCAGGCCTAGTCAAAAGTATAAAAAGTATTTATACATAAACGGTCCCTCCTGAGATCTGGCCGTTATTTCATTTGCTGTGTTAGAGGACATGCTGAACTAATGTTTTACACATGATCATCACCCTAACATTTGTCACAATGATCAATTTTATGTCTATCGTATCTTCATTATTTCAACCTCACCTGTGAGCCTCCAGCCTCTGCTCCATCTCCTCCAGGCTCTCGTCCTCCATCTCCTACAGCCTCTCCTGCTGTACCTTCACCGGTCTCTCCTCCTGCATCTCTGTCAGTCACCTGAAAAAAAGATGCATGAACTATAAACAGTGGGAGATTTTGGAATGGAACAAACAGAAATATTTACAGGATGGTTCTAGTATGATTCACAATTATTATTAATATAATGTGTAAATTATTCATTACCAATTTGAGTGTATAAAAACATATTAAATATGTTTTTTCCCTTAAAAGTGTTTAAACAGTTGTTGCATTTCAACACACAAAAAATAAATGGAAAAAATAAGATAAATCTAATGAAAAGTGTACATCTTTGACATTAAGCTTAAAAAAATCTGTTGACGATGATACTGTTCATTTTTCAGAGCTTTTTAATGTGAAAATATACATTGCAATAGATAAGTTTACAATAAAGTTAAATGATAAAAGTTTTGAAGTTACACTTCTACTACTACTAGTAATAATAATTATGATGATAATAGTAATAATAAAAACATAATAATTATAATAATACGAATAAATTGTGTCTGAGGAGTCAGTTATGTGGAGGAGATTAGTTTGTAAAAGTTAGTTTTGAGTATGTTTGTGAAGGAGGAGGTGAGTCTGAGCTTAATGCAGGTCTGTCACATGTTCCAACTTACGTTTTGACTTTGAAAGAAGTCTCTTATATCCACTTTCGTTTCTTGACATGCTGCCTCCTGGCTGTGCATAACTACCAAAGACTCACAAATGAACACTTATTCAAATGTTATATAATGGAAGCTGAGCTGAGCTCTGATATTACACAGCGTCTAGTTGACGATGTGACTCAGTACCGGTGTTCCCTAGCGGCTCCAAACTAGCAAAACAACGTGAGCACGTTCTGTTTACTACTTGGAGTGACAGCAGCAACAGCCAATAATACGTTAGCAAGTATCAGCAGAGCCAATAGATTAGCTTTTGGGTGGGTCTAATAGGAAACCGGTTTCCGTTTCGGTCCTAGTGCTCAATCAAATCCATTTAATGGAGCATAACATTGTTTTTGGACGGAAAAAAGTGAAGGGGACCGAAACTGCCTTTTGAAAAAGTGGGGGGGACATGTCCCACCCGTCCCCCCCCCAAAATTACGTCCCAGGATGAAAGAGGGCCTCGAACAGGTTTTTTTTTTCATCTGTGAATCACTGACCACATTTTGTATTATCCAGCCCGTCACATTTCTCTTCCTCTACACCTGTTTTGTGACATTTTTAAAACACATCTGTGGGCCATTTTACACCGACTGTTTCAGATATATCACAAACTAGAAGCTTTTATTTAGAATCAAAGAGCTGTCGAAACCAGATTCTGGTCCTGAAACACTACTGGGCCTGAACTCGCGTCATTGTTGAGTCCAAAACCGTTCCCTTCATCTGACTTTCATGTTAAACAAATTCAGAAATATTATTTATGTGTGTTTGAATCATTTTTAAGAAACCACAAAATAACATTTATGAACAGAATCCTCCAGAATAAAACTGAAAAACCGTCCTGTTCTGTGATTTGACTCAAACGATCTTGACCAATCAGATGTGAGCAGGTATGAATTCTAGAAATCTTTTTTTAACAGAAAATAACAAATAAAATGAAAAATTAACTTCAGTAAAGCTCAAAAAAGATTTTTTTATGTTTTTTTGCTGAACCACGTTGTTTTATTGCTCACTTTTAATAAGCAGTCACAGTTCAAATCTGTTCATCAATCACCAGAAGATGAAGGAACATCAGCCATTGCTTCAAAACCAACCAAAGCGATTGATCTAAACTCTTTGATTTGGGACGTTTCTCTGAAATTACTGGATAGATTTAAGTCCTTTTGACTGCTATAAGATCCAACTCTTCACCAGCCCTGAGAGCTAAAGGACACGACCCTGCAAACAGTTGACCTTTCAGTTATCCACAGACGTCAGCATAGTGACATCACTGATCAGCGCCACAAGGCATCCACAAACATTCACTGTTTAATTCTGTCAAATATGCCATAATTTAATCCCTTTAGGCGACGAGGAGAGTGGCTTTGTGACGTAAAAAGCAGCGTGACCATATGAAGCGCCATTTTTTAGAGCATTCTTTAGAAACAATGGTTTTAACCGTCCCACTGTCCTCATGGGTGACCCCGCCAGGAAAGTTGACCACTGAGCAGGGTTGATGGTTTATCCCTTGAGGTCTATATGGCAACATGGACCTCAAGGGATAAACCATCAACCCTGCTCAGTGGTCAACTTTCCTGGCGGGGTCACCGATGAGGACAGAGGGACGGTTAAAGCCGTACATAGCCCAACACATACTCGGTTGGTCCCTGAAATGGCCCGGAAAATGGTCGTTTGGGATGGCTCCATGAAATAGAGGCAAGCGTGTGCCGGGAAGTTCCGGTAAAATTACCCAGAAGTTCCGATATTGCAAACAGGCCAAGAATGTCCAAAGTTGTCTCCAGTTTACCAAAGGGTTTTGATTGTGTTACATCACAACAGGAGTAGGGAACCTCAGGCCTTCGGGCCATATGTGGCCCTCAAGAACCTTTCATCCAATCCGCTAATCAGTTTCAAGAGAACAAACAAAATACTGAAAATTATTAAAAATCCACGATGAAATCGGCAGTAATGCATTTAGCCGTGCTAGGATCAGGGTCAGTGAACGCAACATGAGAGGTCAGGGGTTAGCGCTGCCAAATGAAGCTGCAGAAGTAAATATTAAAATTTAATGTTTGATTGCAACAATACTAACTGTAATTAACAATTGAGATTTATGCTAAAAACTCAGGAAACTATTATAAATTCGTAATTGCAGCTGTTAGAGACGGAGAGAGGAACAGATTTAGGCAAAGGTATCACCTCTCATGTTTCTGGCATATCAAACATTGTTTACATTCAGATTTGTGTTCCTTCATCACTTTACACTAGATGTTTGTCACATGTGTATGAATCAAATATGCGCGTGTTGTGATTTTTCAGAATAGGAAGTAAAATCAGTGAAGCGAGTTCCAGAGTATTTGTCTTTCATGCAACTAAATAAATGCCATCAGCAGCACGTGTGGTGAAACGGGGTTTGTCTGAAAGGTGTGTTTGACTCCTTGTTTAAAAGAATAGAAACGGCAACAGTTTGTGTTCTCTCTTTTCCGTTTGTCAACCACAGAATGAGAAGAAAAAGGATGCTGTGACTTTTACCATGAAAACAAATATAACCCATGGAACTGGCACATCATTACCTCACCTGCTGTGGTTTCAGAGCTCCTACAGACAAAAACTGATGATGCCAAATATGAAACGAAAAAAGACACGTTTCCTGTTTTTTCTATTTCATCTTCTTCAAATGTGCAGAAGTGACACCTGTCCCAAACAAAACAAGGGTGAGTGTTTATGCTGTGGAGTTAAAAATTGGTTTACTCTTAACGTTTGAGCTGATCTCGACTATTTCTCTCAGATCTCACTTGCTACAACGACTACAGTCATGTCATCACTTGTGTTTGGAAAAGCTCATCCGGCTCTGATCTAACAGACGAAGAGTGTGAATTAGACGGGGTGAAGGTGCTTGATGGAGAAGAGTACGAAACACAGTACAAAGCATGAAAATCTAAAATCATTTTCAAATAGTATCCCATTTAAAATAAAGTCTAATTAACACAAACGATATTTTTTAAGGTACACCACTTCCTGCACGCTGCAGCCTTCTGACGCCTCTGGACAGAGCCTTAAAGGGTGCTCTCTGGTCTTCAGTGAAACTTATTTTGTGAGTGTAAACAGTTTTTTTTTACTGTTTCATCTGAAAATGTGTGTGTTCACTTCCACCGTTTGGAGAGGTTCTTTCTGAAAATTTTCATTAAACATTCAAACATTTCCCATTCAACATTTTCTCTTTTTGTCTGCTATTAGTTTGTAACATATGATGAGATCTCCATCCATGTGAGCTGCCTCCCTTCAAACCACAGGGAAACCTTTCTCTACAAACCAGCTTGTCACAGTGAGTAACCCATAAAGAATGATGACTGTCCCACGGGTGAATTATCTGATAAAACATTTCATAACTTTTGATTTTACAGTTAAACTGAGTCATCCAGAAAAGCCAGATGTCAACATCACCACCGTGTCCTGGATCCCCCAAGCAAACAAACATGAAAATGTTCAGCTTTACGTCTCACAGCTGGAGTGGAAACGTCAGGATCAGTCATGGAGTGTATGTAAACGTTTTAAACCTTTGTGGACTATCATTGCAAATTAGCATCAAAGCCCCTCTGGCCTTAAATCATCCAGATGGAGCATTAGGATTAGTACCTTCATCAAAAAAAACAGCCCTATTTGTGTCTGCTGCCCTCTGGTGGTGGAGCTATTGGGGGCAAGTGCCAATTTTATTTGTGTAATTCTGTTATGTTATATATACATAATAAAATAAAACTGATTATATTGTTGTTTAATTAACATTAGACAGTCAAAGGTTCAGCCTAAAAAGATTTTTCACCTTTTTTTCAATCATGGGGTGTAACTAAGACCTTCCCAGTAAGCTGACCGATTTCCGCACATAGAATGGTTAAATAACCTGATGTGAAAATCCACCCAGTAACCTTACTTATTGTTTTTCCTTGTTAGGATCCCTCTGTTCAGAAACAGAAAAGGAATATTGCCTGTCCATGGAGCTGTGAGGTAAACCTGGATCCTGATTTACTGATGCAGGGTGACACGTACGAGGCCCGTGTTCGTGTGATGGTGGGGGAGAAGGGCTTAGAAGGAACCTGGAGTGACTGGAGTCCCACTGAGTCATGGGTGTCACAAGTTGGGGAAATCAGACCACCTACAGGTAAAAATGCCAAGCAGCTCTACTACAATTACTCTGTGGGTTCTGACTTTCAACTGTCACAGCTGTGAAATGTCAGAATTTAGTCTATTTAGAGAGATAATGAAACAGCACTACACGTTTGCAAATGGAGCATCACGTGTTATTTGAACTAAAAATGTGGAAAATAGAAAATTAACATAATTTAACAAACATTCAGTAAGTTCTGAGTCTCCAGTGAACGCCTTTAATGGATAAAACAGCATTTAGTGTCATTAAAAATGTGCAAAAATAAAAAAAAACATGATATGAATCAATACGACTATGATGTATTCAGATCTGATAGAACACACTGTTCTGCTTTTATCAGGGATTTCTGTGGTGGTTTTAAACTTGTCTCTCGCTGGCCTGACAGTGTTTGGCTTGCTGCTGGTCGTCATCTTCCTCAGAATGAAAAAAAACACTTGGTAGGAAGAAACTGAACCACTTTTCAGAGATATTTCTCAGTGTCTTCTGTCAGCACCGTTGAATATGAAAAGAAAACCAAATGTTTGCTCATTCTGGACTTTAATTTTGTTTATATGTTTTAGGGTGTATGTGGTGAAGAAGGTCTCGGGTCCACCTATACCAAATCCGGCAAAAGCTGCACACTTCCAGGTAGATCTGTACGTTTGTCTCTGTCTACAGTGGAAAGACAAACCAAAATGTAACATTAAAGTGGACAGACACTCATTATTTCGCTGGAGCGGTTCGCAGCCGAGTGGGAAGCAGCTGGGATGAGAATCAGCTCCTCTAAATCTGAGACCATGGTTTTGATTCGGAAAAGGGTAGAATGCCTTCTCCGGGTCAGGGATGAGGTCCTGCCCCAAGTGGAGGAGTTTAAGTATCTCGGGGTCTTGTTCACGAGTGAGGGAAAACTGGAGCGTGAGATCGATAGGCGGATTGGTGCTGCATCTGCAGTGATGCGGGCGTTGTACCGGTCTGTCGTGGTGAAGAGAGAGCTGAGTCAGAAGGCGAAACTCTCAATTTACCAGTCGATCTACGTTCCTACCCTCACCTATGGTCATGAGCTTTGGGTAGTGACCGAAAGAACGAGATCGCGGATACAAGCGGCCGAAATGAGTTTTCTCTGCAGAGTGGCTGGGCTCTCCCTTAGAGATAGGGTGAGAAGCTCGGTCATTCGGGAGGGGCTCGGAGTAGACCCGCTGCTCCTCCACATCGAGAGGAGCCAGTTGAGGTGGCTCGGGCATCTGGTCAGGATGCCTCCTGGACACCTCCCTGGTGAGGTTTTCTGGGCACGTCCAACCAGGAGGATACCTAAAGGTAGATCCAGGACACAGTGGAGGGACTATGTCTCTCACCTGGCCAGGGAACGCCTTGGGATTCCCCCGGAGGAGCTGGCCCAAGTGGCTGGAGAGGGGGAAGTCTGGGCCTCTTGCCTTAGGCTACTGCCCCCGCGACCCGACTCCGGATAAGCGGATGAAAATGGATGGATGGATGGATGGAAGGATGGATGGATGGATACACTCATTATTTCAATACTTCTGGTGTGTTCCAGTATGAATGAATGAATGCCTTGTGAGTCATTTTCTGTGGGAAAAAAAAGCTCTGGCGCTCCTGTATCAGGAAGTAGACATTAGTCAGGAGTGTTTTTTTTTCTTTTCTTAGTCTTATTCATTCAAACATCCAGTCTCTGATTGGCTTACATCAACACAACTCTTTGGCTGTCTTTGTTTGATTCACAACGTTGATGTTTTATCGCCGCAAATAACACAAACCCAAACTGGTTCTACCATGCTCATGCTAACGGTTAGCTTTTACTAGCCGAGACACACTCTGCTCTCTCTTGTATGCTAAATCACCAAAGTCTTACGCGTTTGTGAGCAAAAGTGGGTGAGTCCATGAACATTGTGACATATTAACTCGCTTTGCCTGCTGCAGGTGGTCAGAGGGAACGATGGCGCCAGTGTATGGCAGGCCTCGCCTCTGTCAGTGTGCTTCAGGGAGCATCATCCTTACCAGTGTGTGAATATGTGTGTGAATGGGTAAATGACTGATTTTGTTGGGAAGCACCTTGGAGGGTTGCTGTAAAAATACAGGCCATTTACCATTTAACCATTTTGTGTGGCTTTTTCTGACTCGAGTGATTCTCCATCTAATTTATTTTGGCAGCTAATGCAGAGAATGAGGCTAGAAGACATTCAGCATTTTTTTTTTGTAGTTTGTGTACATAAAGTATATCGATGTGAGGTGAACACTGAAGTTTGCACTCACTGTGAGTCCTTTGGGATTTATTTAGCTGTTTATCAGGAATAGCTTTAAAAATTGTGATGATAATAATCCCTTTTTGTGTTGTTTGGCTTCAAAACATTGATCAAAAGTCTCAAAACTGAGCAGCAATCTAAGAATTTGACACATTTGAATAATTCAAATAATTTATGAATCTCTTTAGAAGTGTATTAGTTTGATATTATAACCAGAAATAACCAATATTGACTTCACACTAAACATCAACCAGATTAAACGCAGATTAACTTTCTGAAGGAGCACAGACTAAAACGTTTCTGCATTTCCCAGGTCCTCCACGTGTCTAACTCCTTCCTCGTCTTTTTATTTTTATTTTTATTTTACAGAACTGGTCAAGTCCAAACTTCACCAGTGAGTCCATTCACTCCTTCCTGAAACCAGTGGAGATCGTCTCTGTTGAAGTCACCTCCAGCGTGGATGCCGTCACGTTCTGTGAACCAGATGTGAAAACGATGCCAGAAAGCATCAGCCGCGAGTCCTCTGGTTCCAGCTTCTCCAACCCAAGCTACTCTGAGCTTTGTTCTTCTTCCACCAAGTCCTCAGCCGCAGCTGGAGACCTGATGCCCTGCTCCATGGATGCTCCTTACAAGCCTGTTTGTGGCCAGGGAGAAGAGAAGAACCCAGAACAGGGTAGAGAGGGAGCTTCAGAGAAAGACATGGAGATCATGAAGTTAATTCTTAATGGCAGTAGTGACAGCAAGGCGGTGAAGATGATTTCAGAATACGAGAAGGTTAAGGACGTCCAGGTGGAGCGTTTCAGGCTACGCAGTGTTGATTCAGGCATGTGCAGCTGTGAGGAGGTCAGTCAGGAGAGCATGGAGGTAGATAGCATCAACATGACAGATGGACAGGAGGAGGCAAGTCCAAGTGAAGAGAAGAAGAAAGGAGGGGATGGGATGAAGGTAGATCACTTAAAGTTGGTTGGGAGGAGTGGGGGCATGTTGGGCAGAAACACCATTCAGGTTTGTCTGGATTACAAACCATTCCCAAAGCTGCAGGCTGGAAGTCCCGAGCTTCCAAGCCTGGATTCAGGAATTAGCTGCAGAGAGGAAGAGCGTGAGAGTCAGGATGATAAACCTGCTCACTTCCTGTCCCCTCCCCATCCTTCCACTCAATTTACTTTTCCGAGTCCACTTCTGCCCGCCCTTCCATGCATGTTTGAGAAGATTCCTCTGATGTCAGACAGCATGCCGCTGCTGCTCTGTGATGACGGCTACAAGCCGGTGAGACAGGAGCAGGCCTAAAAACAGACAGCAGGCCTCACATGAACATCTGAAGGATCCAGCAGACCTACACAATCAGATCTGTGACTTCATTTAGTAGACCATGTGAAGAGAAGATTCAAACGTGGGTGACTTTCATAAAATTAGGGACATTTATTATCTTACATGCTGAAAGTAAATTTCTCAAATTTGTAAAATTCTGATCGGATTGATAAGCTAACGGACAGTTGCAGCAGCCACTGCTACTGTCAAAAGATCATTCATGGCATTTTGTGTTGATGTTAAGCTTTTATATCATTTTAAATGTTGTCTTTTGGGATCATTAACATGGGGAAACAACAAGTTGTAGCTAGCCAGCTCAATGGCCTAGTGGTAGTGTCCACCCTGGGACTGGAAGATTTGTGTTCAAATTGCAGTCGGGTCATACCAAAGACTATAAAAAATGGGACCCAATGCCTCCCTGCTTGACCCCCGTCTTCATGGGGTTGGATTGGGGGGTTAAACCACCAAATAGTTCTTAAACGCGGCCGTATCTGCAGCTCACCGCTCCCCACAGTGTGTGACAACTATGAGACTTTAATCATTTAATCTTCCTGTGCAGCTTCCGTCGCATCCCACGGCAACCTCAGGCTATTTCTGCTCTAAAGACAGTAAAATTTAAAATGCACATTAATATGTTGGGAAATTTTCATCTGCATGAGATCTCATTTTTTAAAAGACTGATTGTGTTTGTGGTGGCAGTGGTTGTAGGCTCATCCCTCTGTTCTGAATTAGTCTAAATAACTGGCGTCAAATCCACAAATTCTGCTGCTGGTTTTAATCACACGTCAGGAAACCCCTGGAGAGGTCAGAGGTCAACACCTCCTAAAGATGAAAGCTTTGCTTATTTATGTGAGAAGTGATCATTTCTGTTATTTATTTCAAATTAAAAAAGTGCAGTGTGTTTCTCTTTTACTGTTCTTTGTATGAAGTTGTATTTTTAACAGATTTTGCATTATTGGGAAAAGTGTCTTTTTCTCATAAAAAATAATCAATAATAACCTAATATTGTAAAAATAAAAATTTAAACAAACCCTTGACTAACTGAGGATAGTTTTTTTTAAAGAACCAACGTTTTTCTGGATTTGTTCCCAACAGACTAACCTGTACTGGGAGTTGCATCACTGTTTCCAGGTGCCTCCTGGCAACAGGTGATGCCTTCAACAACACTGCTTCACACCTGACTTCTCAACACCAGTATGCTCCACATTTAGCCAAAGTAGAGTTTTTTATTTATTTATTTTTTGATGTACAAAGACAACTCGGCTGGTGTCAATGTACAAATCCAAAAAGGCTTTAGGGAACCTTTGGACTTGCAAACAATCCAGGAGCAGAACTGTGGCCATCAATGCAGCACGTCTGGTTGAAATTCAAAGTGTCTGTGTTCTACGTTCTGACACACACCAGTCCTTTAGGATTGTACAATGATTTTTCACAGAACAAGTAACTTGGAGTGATTCAATGGCACTCGGGCACGGCTCGAAGAAGTCTCTCTCATGTGACCAGGAGGTCACACCTGCCTCTCTGAACAATGAGGTTAGTAAGCCCTAACCCAAAAATATGTACTGTATTGTTTGTGTCTACGGACTGGTTTTATTATTAGTGTTAAACAATAATAGAGACAAAAGTCTTCTTTTGTAAATGGAGAAAAATGCAGCGTTTCTTGTGGTTTTAACTGCTAATGGAAAGAAATTCTCACAATGAAAACCTAAAGAGGCTTTTGTTCCACACAGTTTCAGGTTTCTTTATGTAAAAAACCTCATCCTGTCGGATGTCTCTCAGCGTCGCTGGGCCTTGTGTTCTAATTCATTTTCACACGTAGCAATAACCCAAGGGAAACTACACTTAACCCACAACAAAGTCTGGTAGCACCTTGTGGAAGATGAGCCGTATGTCGGTAAAATGTTGATGTCAAGCAACCGTGCCTTAGTCAGACTCTGATTTTAACAGAAACGAAAACAAAAATGATAGGAAACCAAAACCAGAGTAGGCAATCCACTCTCCTCGTCCACTTGAAGGAGCTGCGGCCTGAGACAAGCATTTGCTTGTTTTGTTTTAGTGATTTATATTAGATTTTATGTCATTTTTAAAAATTTAGTCTGCAGTGTACTTTGGTGGCCTGTTTGTGTCTCAAAAGTTCTGCATAAATAAAATTTGGGCCAAGTCAAGAGGGTGTTGACAATCTTCTTTTGTGGATTTATGCAAAACAAGTAATCTGAGTGAAGATGCTTGAAAAAGCTAATAGCACTGCACTGGTTGCAATTTTATTTGATTAATGCTCAAAAACTATTGTGTGTGTACTTTGGAGGGAACGAGGTGGCCCTGATCATGTAAACATGTTATGCTATACACTTCCTGGACAAAAACTGCCGTCACCAAAAGGTCACACACTCTAATATTTCATTGGACCGCCTTTAGTTTTGAATATGGCACACATTCACTGTGGCATTGTTTCACCAAGCTTCTGCAATGTAACAAGATTTATTTCCATCCAGTTTTGCATTATTTTTTCACCAAGATCTTGCACTGATGATGGTAGAGTCTGAATGCTGCATAAAGTCTTCTCCAGCACATCCCAAAGATCCTCAGTAGGGTCAGGGTCTGGACTCTGTGGTGACCAATCCATGAGTGAAAATGATGTCTCTTGCTCCCTGAACCACTCGTTCACTATTTGAGCCCGATGAATCCTGGAATTGTCATCTTGGAATATGGCCATGACATCAGGGAAGATGGAATAACCTGGTCATTCAGTATATTCAGGTAGTCAGCTGACCTCAGTTCTTGGAGAACATCCTGTTGCTGAACCTAGACCTGACCACCTGCAGCAACCCCAGATCATAGCACTGCCCCCACAGGCTTGTACAGTAGGCACAAGGCATGATGGGAGCATCACTTCATCTGCCTCTCTTCTTACCCGGATGCACCATCACTCTGGAACAGGGTCCATCTGGACTCATCAGACCTGTTTTTAATAATGCATTGGACAGTTCTTAACCCAATTTTAGTTGCTTCTGCAACCTCTTTAGATGTTTTCTCTGCTTGATGCATGCCAATGATCTGACCCTTCTCAAACAGACTCACATCTTTACATATATAACCATACATATTCCCATTTCACACAAAATTCTAATTAGTATTTTATTAGGCTAACTTATTTTTTGCACCTTAATCTGGCTGTGTGTGTGTGTGTGTGTGTGTGTGTGTGTGTGTGTGTGTGTGTGTGTGTGTGTGTGTGTGTGTGTGTGTGTGTGTATGTGAGTGAGTGAGTGAGTGAGTGAGAGAGAGAGAGAGAGAGAGAGACGTCTATTTTAGCCTTGTTATTTTATTTTACTACCTCTTACATGAGCAGTCTTTAGTGAGCTCAAAGTCAGTTTCATTGTACACCTGTGGAATGACAAAAAATTTAATCTTGAATCCATAAGTTTCTGTTTCTTCTGAACAGGAAGGAGCTACTACAAAAAATGTGACCAGAAGAACAAGGACCTGTAAGTGTCTGCTCGCCTTCCTCGTCATCTTCATCATAATCCTCATAATCACAGGAGCCACAGTGGCCTGGTACTTCCTGGGTAAGGAGTTATTTCTCTTTGTTTACATCATGCCAACATGGGATTGCTGTCAGCACTCTGGAGTAAAACAGCACAGCAGGTGATGAGCACAGGTCCACAAATCAGCTGCTACATGAATTTCAGTGTCACATTTTAGATTTTGTAGTTCTCTATTGCATCTATAAACACTCCAAACATGAAAATAGATCGTCCATCCATTTTCTGTCAGTGTTTGGTTTTTGGAATAATGTGCCTAAAACATGTTGTTTCAAAATGATGTGACATCACAAATGGGGATATTAGCATTGAACCCTCTCATGTGCAACAGAGAGCTGGAGGATCAGCAAGTTTGGAGGGAGTGGCTAGCTCCAGATAGTGCTGAACACTTGTTTATTCAATAAAACATTTGCAGTGGTCTCTTGTAGTAATGAATGCCTTGTGAGCCACTCAGGGTTCATGTTTTATCTCCACAAATAACACAAGCCTGGAGGTGTTCAGCAGTGCGGTGGAGTTGCTAATGCTAACAGTTAGCTTCTACTAGCCGAGACGGTCTCTGTTTCCTGGATGTTGAACCAGCAACAGACTTCCCCGTCGCGAGTCAAGATGTGAGTCCATGAATGTTAAGTGACAGTGTAACGTAGATCTGTCAGGCTTTTCTAATCCTAGAATTTCACTGTCTATTTTCTATCAGAAGCTAATGCAGGGGATAGGCGTAGGAGACTATTTTCATGTTCAACCTGTATGAAAAACTCAGAGTGACTGGTTATAATCAGAAATAATAATTTTAAAAAATGTGTTTTCGGTGTTCCATACCTTTAGTGACAGATTCCTGAAACTGCTCATTCTGGAAGGTACTGAAAATGTCAAGACGGAAACTGCTGAAAGTCGCTTCACATGAGAGGGATTTAGTGCAAAGAACCTCATCAACTGTGTAACATCAGATGTAAAAATCTTCAAATTATGCCATCTTTCAGACAAAAACATATAAAGTTAGGAATCAATTAAAGTTATTTTAAAGACTAAAAAGAAAGAAATCATACAAATATATAACATAATACATTTTAAGCAGAAGAAAAACATCTGACTTCTGACAAAGGCCGATAGCACCAACGTTAATATTTTATCATACATTGTGCCTCCCTTTGTTCTCAAAGGTTTAAAATAGCACTCACCTTTAAAATTTCACCAAATATCTGTTCGGTTTTCTGAAAACAGAAACGGCCACACTCATCCTCCTGGTTAAGGTGTTATTCTTTTATGACAGAATACAGAGTTTGGATGCTAGAGCCTCGTGTTCAGCAGCAATACACCGCCTACATCACCATCCTCAACAGGAACTTCTCTGCAGAGTTGTCCTCTCACAACAGCCCAGCGTTCAGGACAGAAGCCAAGAGAGTACAGAACACGGTGAGAGGGGATTGCCCTGAAAATGTAGTTTAACAAGAACAAACTGTAAGTGTTGTATCTGCCTTGAGGCCGTCACAGGAAACCTTAAAACCTGTGATTTAGGACATAGAGCACTGCTAAACTGTTGTAGCACCTGCTGCAAAGCTCCTTAAAATAAAAACACACGCCCATATTTGGGCCACGACATTGTCTCTTCAAAGGAAGAGGCTACTGGATTAACTTTAGGAGATTTAGGATCAGGAAGAAGATCAATCTGACATTCAAAGCAAGTGTCCAGTCTATAAATGAGATGTATGATATGACTGCATGTGTTTGTGTCCTTTAGATAAATATGATGATGAAAGTCTCGTCTCTTTCTCGATACTTCAACTACACCACTGTCTTTGCTTTTGGGTATGTGGACTTTCCCTTTTTTGACTTAGATTTAGAACCAAAAAAAAGTGAGTCAGCCTGCACTTATTTATGCTATCATCCAAGCATGTTCTCTGGATGTTCCACTTCCCTGCAAAGTTAATTTCTGAACCAATTCTTGGTGTGAGGATTCGTGATTGCTTCCGCAACGGACGTTCAATGTGTCTTTCCTGGTATAACGCTGGGATCCAGCCTCTTGAATTCCTAAATTCAATTCAATCCAAGTTTATTTATATAGCGCCAAATCACGACAAGAGTCGTCTCAAGGCACTTCACATAATAAACATTCCAATTCAGGTCAGTTCATTAAGCCAATCAGAAATAATGTTTCCTATATAAGGAACCCAGCAAATTGCATCAAGTCACTGACTAGTGTCAGTGACTTTACAGCAATCCTCATACTAAGCAAGCATTTAGCGACAGTGGAGAGGAAAACTCCCTTTTAACTCATTCACTGCCAGCCGTTTCCTGATCACTAACGGCCTTTGCTGCCAGCGTTTCTCACCGTTTTTACTGTTTTTTTTAAGAGTCACAAAACGTTGCGCGCTAGCATGATGTCGATGCCAAAACAACCAAAACAAAGTGGAGACTCACCTCTTACATCAGGAAGAAGCCGCGTGTTTCGAGCGTTATCCGTTCTTTCATAATCCGTTGTCGAATTGTGATCGGCAGAGGCTTTTCCGGTTCGCGCCTCACTTTTTTTTACAGGAACGGCCCAAAACGATCTCCAAACACATGGATGTGTTGCTTCCTGATCATGTGATCCGTGACGTATGCGGATGAAGATCGGCTTCAGGGCTGAGATGTTTGTTCTCTCAGTGCGGGGGCTCGTTCCGATGCTCAAACAGTAAAAAATGCAAATGACGACTTTAGTCGTCAGTGGCGGTGAACGAGTTAACAGGAAGAAACCTCCAGAGGATCCTGGCTCAGTATAAGCAGCCGTCCACCACGACTCACTGGGGATCGAGAAGACAGAACACACACACACCAACACCAGCCAACCCGTACACAAACACACATCCACACACAACATATGGACACAAATGGACACATCCTGAGTGAAGACAATGAGTCTGAGGAGTGAAACTGGAAACTACCCACCATCATTAAGAAACAAATATAATCATGAGCTTCTTTAGAGATTCTGTTAGAAAAGGCCAATGAAATTTAAAAAAAGAGAAAATTGATATTTCACAAATTAGCTGCATCTTTACTGATTTGTGAGCTGTCTGTGTTTCTGTAGGGAAGGGAGCGTGGTCGTTCACTTCTGGATAGTTCTGTCTGTGCCCAGCAGCCATGATGGAAGAATCACAGTGGAGAAGCTCAGCAGGAGCCTGGAGGAGAGCCTGAACTGGTACAGAGGGCCAGAGGTGGAAGAGACAGCAAGCGTGGCTGATTATCTGTTCAACCGGTCCACTTTATCAGTCAGTGGTGAGTGTGTGTGTGTGTGTGTGTGTGTGTGTGTGTGTGTGTGTGTGTGTGTTTGATATCATTTTATTTAATACGTTTTCCTGTTTTTTGTTCTGCTGCCTACAGAAACCGACAACAAAGTCATAGAACTTTTGAAAGCTTCTTTTGGTATCACTCTTTTATTCACGTCTATCTTTTTTCTTCTTCCTAATAATTTTGAAGAATTTTGATTGGACAAAACATTTGCTTAAAATGTTGCTTACAGATGCACTGCATGTGCATTTAGTATTTCAAGCTATTTTATATCTGTAGCCCACTTATGAGCTACATGAATACAGAGATTTGATATCATTTAAGTCACAGAAATAATGTTTGACTGATTTGTTGAGTAATTATTTGCAATTTCAAATTTTTTCATAACTTGTTTGATTTTGCTGGCATGTGAGATCAGATTTGTTTCTTCTTTAATAATCAATCAACCAATCAATCAATCAATCAATCAATCAGTCAACCTACTGACTGACCAACCAATCAACCAACCAGCCATCAGCCAACCAACCAATCAATAATTCAGAAACAAGGGATCCTTTTAAAAGAAAGCATATAAAAAAAATAAAACATATAATTACATTACTTTCTATACAACAACTTCTCCATCGCCTCCAAAAGCAAAAGTATTATGTAGATCTGCTCTTTCTAAGCATTGTTAAGGACCTTTTTTTTTCACTAGCAGAAATCTCAGTTTATATTATTCATTTAAATTAATGAGACCATTTGGGTGTTTTTATGTGAATACAATAAATTTACTGTAGCCAAAAGGTCATCATGTCATTTAGTTTTTCAATTTTTGAAATTTAAGTTTCCAAATGAAAGTTCATTTGGAAACCTAAGAATACTTAAAAAAGACGAATAAATAGATCATCTAACAATCTGTCTTTATTAATCTGACAGTATTTTTGTTTTTTCTTAATTTATGGACAAAAAAAACTTTCCCCAAAGATGAAAAAACTGATGCTCTAAAAGCCATGAAAAGCCATCATTTTTATTGCCCATGTTTTTGTGAAGTCAGGAGAACATGTTTCTGGAGAATGGGGCCATTTGTGTTGCATGCTGTGGCTCAAGAAGAGAAAAACGTTCTTAGAAAATGTTTATCTCCACAAAGAATGAAAAATAAGAAGTAAAAAAGAAAATTGTTCACATAAATGGAAAAGTGGATTTACATTATTTTTTCATTATTTCAGGGCTTCAGTAGTTGAAACCTGTGACCTAAAATCATTCAAATGATCCTAAGTGACCTAAAAGTGAGAAACAACATTTTAGGGTCAATAAAAAACATTTTCATAGCATTTATTGTTTTAGAATGGAGATGTTACTAATGTGCAATAAATCTTTTTCTATAACACCTTCCATCTTTGTGTGTTTCTCAACAGCCTGTGCTGATTAGTTTAATTAGTTCTCCAACAAATCTATATTTTTATCTGATTAGACTGCTACCGCTATCAGAAGGTGGAGTCTAGCAGCCCCAGATCTCTCCGTGGCCCCGACACACACCGCTCCTCCTGCCTGTGGCACCTCCAGGCTCCCCTTGGGTTCCAGCTGGAGCTCCACATGGAGTGGCTGCTGCCCGAGTGTCGGGACAGGCTGGTGGTCTACAACTCCCTCACCCCCTCTGACAATCACCTCATCACATCGTGAGTTCATTCAGCTTTTACAGTAACTGTTCAACTATTAAGATCAGGGCGCAGTGGGATCCAAATATAACTTCAGCTTTATTGTCTATGCATGAGGAATGAACTCAATTTGTTGGTCTAGAACTTTTGCATAATCTGTGATGCACTGAAGCTCACCAAGGTTATAAAATCTTGAATATGAAACATGTATATGAATAATCTTACTAATCCCAGTGTATCTTAATTTTAAGACACCTTAATTTTTAAGAGATTCAGAAAAAGCTAAACCAGCTTTCCTGCTTGTGTTTGTTTTTCCTCTGAAGTGTGTACGGCTGCAGCAGACATGAGAGAGTCATTCGCGTCCTGTCATCAGGCGAGTGGATGACGATGGTTTGGAAACAAGGCCTTTACAATTACAAGGACCCCTTTTCCTTGTCTGCCCAGGCCTGGCCCCAGCGGGGTAAGATGGAAAATGTTATGCTAAAATAAGAGAGTGAAGGTTATTCGTGCTTCAGTCATAAAAAGATTTCCCATTTTAGAGAAAATATGGTTATCAACATGAACATTTGCAAAGGAAACCTATAATTTTGTATTTGTACTATCATTTAATTTCACACATTAATTATTAATAATGTTCATTATAACAAAATGGGCAGTAGAATAAGATAAGAGATGGAGATAAAACAAAGTCAACTTCAAAGGTGCAATATGTAAGAATTTGTGTGAAATAATCACAAAACAGTTTAATGTCTCAATTGGGTTAGAAGGAAGGTTACATTGAAACAGATTTCCTTCTCAGCCGGCCGGGTGGTTGCCAATTTCATCTCTTTTAGAAGAAGAAGAAAAAGAAGAAGACAATATTTTATTTAGCCCCTCTCAAGATAAAAATCACAAGGTGCTTCACAAAAACAAAAACAAAAACTTAAGTATAAAAAGATTTCAAAAATGGTTAAAAAAGATGTTTAAAAGGTGAAAAGAACAAAAAAATGTAAGGACAGGGAGAAAGAAAATGAATAGGAAGGAGGGAAATCAATGGATGTTGGAAAAGGTGGAATAAGAACAAAATAAGGAGAGGATGGTGACAAAGGTCACTCAAAAGCCAGAGGGACCTAGCCTTTGTTTAACATCTATCTTGTGGCGGGGTTTCCAAGTTTGCACCATTTGTAACTCGACACCAGCTGGCAAAAACATCAGCTTTGTGGGAAGAATGTTAGCCAGTAAACAGGAGCAGCCCAGAAGTTGTTTCTTTTACCCCTAAGAAGCCCCATCGTCCTTTTTGATTTACTTTAATATTGGGTAAAAAAGCTAGAGGCTAACATTGAGCTAACAATGCTAACAGTGACTATGAAAAAAATAGCCTAAAATTTTTTCTAATTTTTCAGTTACTAAAAACTTGATGTTACAGTGAAATTATCCTATTTGTCAACTTAATGTAACTTGTCAGCTAGAGTCTCCATAACTGGCAACGTTTTCTCAGCACAAGCTCATTTGACCCAAATTTCTTTTTTTCATGCATCTAGAAGAAATTTTCGAAGTTTCAAATTCTGTTTTTCAGGAAAATGACAAACCCGTCATTTTAAACCAAAAACTACCAGATTTAACATTATTAACCATGTGAGATCATTAAAAAATAATAAATGTCATAGTTATGGAGACACTGAAGATGCAGGAAGGAGGATTTTAAAACGAGGAGGAGCTAGCTGACAGGAAATAGGAATAGGAAATCTCTATCTGCAGTGGCAAGCTGCACTGACTTTACCAGACAAAACGCTTCAACTTATTCTTTTAATTGCTGTCTAATTCTTAAAAGGTTTGTAAGTTTTAACTCCTATTTCATCTTATTTTTTAATTTCTCAGACTGCAAGTCCACAATCCAGCTGAAGGCAGAACCAGGGGTCCAGGGGACTCTCAGGACCCCTTTTTTTCCAAGCTACTACCCTCCAAACAGCAACTGTACCTGGACTTTTACTGTCAGTGAATATTTTACTTATGTTACATAAAATCCATCTGCATTCAGCTCTCTCTGATCATCATTAATTACTGTCCATGTCATGCCAGATTCCCAGTGCAAAGATAGGACTGGCTTTAGAGTTTGAGGGCTATGAGCTGAGCAGAGCCACCTACAACCAAGCCTGTACCCAGGGTCAGTGGGTCATCCAGAACCGAAGGTAAGCCAGGTCCAACTGAATGTGGTTTTAGATTTTTACTTTGATTTCTAACACTCAAATCAACAAAAATGGTAAGAAAAAAGTAACAGGTCATCCAGAACGCTTCTGCCAGGTTCTTGACAAATATGCACCAACATAACCATATTACCCCTGTCCTGGCACATCTTCACTGGCTCCCTGTCATTTTCAGAGTACAGTTTAAGTAACTGACTTTTGTATTTAAAGCACTCAACGACCTGGCACCTCCCTATTTCTCTGACCTGCTCACTCTCTATGTACCCATGCGCATGTTGAGGTCGGCTGACCTCCTGCTGCTGTGCACGCCCCGGATAAGATACAAATTGCGGGGTGAATGAGCATTTGTACATGCTGCCCCAAAGCTGTGGAACTCGTTGCCCATTGGAGTTCATCAGGCTCTGCCATTTGCAGTTTTTAAATCTCGTTTAAAGACCCACTTTTACGATGTTGCTTTTAGACAGTGACTCGTTTTAGTGTTTTATTGTGTTATTGTTTGAATGTGTTCTTAGTGTCCCTCATGTTTTATCTGCTTTTGATTGGTATTTGTATCTTCTGTTTAAGTTGCTTAGATTGGTTGTGTTTTGGTTTAGCCTGTGCAGCACTTTGGGCAGCTCCCATGCTGCGTTTTAAACGTGCTATGTAAATAAACTATGGTATGGTAACATATGATTAAAATATACTATATAATAACCAAGCCGAGCCAACTTTATTTATATAGCACCTTTCAACAGTAAAGAACTGACCAAAGTGCTTCAAATACATTAAAACAATACACAGCATAAAAATACATAAAAACTAAACTTAAAAACTGGAATTAAAAGACTCTCATGCTGATTTAAAAGTCAAAGCGTAAAAAAGGGTTTTCAAAAGAGATTTCAAACCAGACGGAGAAGATTCTGACCTAATGCAGCACATTCCAGATCCTAGGAGCCTCTGCAGAAAAAGCCCCGTCACCTTTGAGCTTACGTCTCGTTCTTGGGACTTCAAGGAGCATCCTGTCAGCTGACCTCAGAGACCGTGCAGGGGAATGAAAAATCAATAGCTCAGAGAGGAAATCTGGAGCAAGGCCATGCAGAGATGTAAAAACCCATAAAAGTACCTTGATCTAATCTGATGATGGATAATATATAATTGGTTCCATCCATACCACATAATAATGATTATTTGAAAGACTACATTTTTATATTTTCTCACAGATATGGTGTAATTAGTGTTTTTGAGTCAAGATGGCGCCGAGTATGGCTGCCCACGAAGCAACAGCTGTTTTTTGTGTTTACTACTTTTTCTTTTTCTTTATTTTTTCACGAGTAGCACATGTATCCTTTTTACATAACTGTATTTTTTGCACAACTCTGTTGCTGTGAAGCTCGCACACAAGAATTTCACTCGCATGTACTGTACCAGTGTACCTGCACATGTGACGTGACAATAAAAGTGATTTGATTTGATTTGATTTTTACCATTCAAAGCAGGCTTATCTTTTCCTGAATATGCCCAAATGTAACAACGTGCAAAGACTTGTTTTCTTTCCTGTGTGCAGGTGCTGCATGGCCTGTGTGCAGATAGATTTTTGGCAAACACATATTTCTTCTTTTAGTGTCCCCCTCAGAAACACACAAGTCACATTCAAGTGACTGTAGAGCTGATGGCAAAACAATATATGAGCAAACCACAAGGGGGCAGTATTTTGACCTGATTTATTTTTTATTTTTTTTTTGCCATTGGAGCAAAGGCTCATGGGATTGTTGAAGTATTTTAAATGTGTGGAAGAGTAAAGAAAAACGTTTAAAATCTTATTTATGATTATAGCAGTTAATTTTTTTATGCAGGATGAACATGAAAATAATCTCCTACACCTATCTCCTGCATCAGCATCTGAAGTGTAGGAGTTGAAAAGGCTGACAGATCTACGTCAGACTTAACGTCCATGTACTCACTCATCTTCATTCGCAATGGGAAAAGGCTGTTGTGGGTTTAGCGTCCAGGAAACAGCAGAGAACGACTCAGCTAGCAGAAGCTAACCGTTAGCATTAGCAACTCCACAACATGGTAGAATGCCTCCAGGGGTTTTGGAGAGATAAAACATCAACGTTGCAGAGCAAACAGAGTCAGTGGCAGAGTTGTGTTGCTGTTATCCAATCCAAGACAAGATGTCCCATTTTCAAGAAAAAAAGAGTCCTAATCCTGTTCCTGAAAATGGAACAGCAGAACTTCGTTTCCTCAGAGTAAGACTTAGAAGGCATTCACTCCTACTAGAGATCACAGCAAGTACTGATTAAATGAGCAAACACATCTTTAATACATTTTTGTGAGAAGAGTAGAGAAAGAGCTTTTGAGTTAGAGGTTGCAGAACTTGACCTCTAAATTTAGCCAGATGTCTTAAGACAACATATATTTTATGCTCTTATTCTGTTATTTTATATTGTTTTCTTTTAATTGTCCCTGCTGGTCTTATATGTTTTATTTTAATTGTACAGCACTTTGGTGGCATGTTTCATGCCATTAAGGTGCTTTATGAGTAAACGTCGATTTGATTTGACATGTAACAAAATAAGCAGTATGGCACATTTTGATAGAAGTGTAATTTAGTTTATTCTTATTGTATGATTAACAACAATTAATATCTGTCAGCTAGCATAAAAACAGGCAAAAACAATAGAATTAGAGACTAAAAGATTAAATAAATAGTTTTGAGTCTTTTGTTTACGAGCTGAAGAAATCCTCACCTCTCTACAGCGTACTGGACAGCAGGGGGCAGCATTGTCTCAATCTCAGATTGGATTTGGTCTATTTATTTATTTACTTGTTAATTATTTCAACCATTACCTGTCAAGGAATCATGGAGTTCCACAGAATGACATTTCTATTGAGTTTGAACATCATCTTTCATTTTTCAGACTGTGTGGCACCAGGGGTCTGCAGCCATACTGCGAACGCCTTTTCCTCCTCTCAGACATGACCACCGTTGCCATGACATCCGAGGTGTCACTAACGGGGCCAGGCCTTCAGATGCAGTATAGCGTCTTCAACCTTTCAGACCGTAAGTTATAGCTTTGAGAGGAATATTCACGCAGACTTATGAGCAGATTCATAAATTATCAGACTTGTGTGTGTGTGTGTGTGTGTGTGTGTGTGTGTGTGTGTGTGTGTGTGTGTGTAGCTTGTCCAGGTCAGTTCCTGTGCACTGTGAGCGGCCTCTGTGTTCCTCTGTGTGATGGGATCAAGGACTGTCCCAACGGACTTGATGAAAGGAACTGTGGTACGTAAATTACTTGTTTTAATTCACACTGAACTAAATGATGTATTTCCAAGTGAAAACAAATATTTATAGTTGTAAAAGGCTAGAAAGCCACAAAGAGCAATAAAGCTTCATACTCAATTTAACCTCATCGTGCCCACTCTCCCAGTGAGGCCACTTGCCACACTTCAGGATAAGTAAAGCTGCCGGATTCGTATCACACACTCAGCTGAGGGTAGGATTTTTCAAGCAAAACCACGCAAGCTGGATCACAGCATGAGTTATTAATGAAAGCAAACCAGAGGCTGATCTTGATCTAATCTGATGAGTTTGGCCTTCCTAAATCTCATTAATCTGCTTGGAAATGCTCTCCCATTTTAAAAATGAAAAGAAAACCAGATTTGCCAGCTTCTAAAGCTACAGTACTGATCTTTAGTCACGTACTTAAAATTTTTTTTTTAGAAAAGTGCAAGTATCCATCTAAAATTTGCTTCTACTTTAACCCTTCGAGCCCGAGCGTTCCCTAATCGGGGGACAAGCAAGTGCAGCAGTGACAGCCTACAGGACCCAAGGGCATTTTTGCGTATATTCTACATACATAATGTAATAAAAGGGCAAAAGTCAATTATGTAGCCCATTCCTAATGAAATTACAAACTTAGAAACACAAACTAAAGCTTCCTTGTTGATGTTTCAGTTTGTGTTGCGCAGTACACATGCCCAGAGGACAGTCAGTGTGTGGACTACTACAAAGTGTGTGACCAGCACCCAGACTGCCTCAAGGCCACAGATGAGATGAACTGCACCGGAGGTAACACACTCACCTCCACACATAAACAGAGTCACAGCCTTCAGCAGCTCCCTCACTAACACAAATGTATATTCCACCTTCTCTGTATGCTTAAATATGAAAGAATGAGCTAAAGAAATGGCTTCAGTAAATATATTAAATGCATGTGTGTGTGTGTGTGTGTCCGTCCAGGTGTGGTGTGCACTGATATGACTTATGTGTGTGCGGATGGAACGTGTCTAAAGAAACCCAATCCTGAGTGTGACTCTGTGACCGACTGTCCCGACGCCTCCGATGAGAATCAGTGTGGTGAGATTGTTTTACAGAGCCCATCAGGGGTCAGGTGGGGGATAACTCTGAGGTCGCAAGAAGCCGTTCTCTCAGTTTAGTGAAACGAGTGTCGTTATTTTATGTTCGGTATGTGAGTGCTGACAGAAAGAGTTATGTTTCTGGTTTTCCCAATGTCACATTGTTAAGACACTGCTGGACAAATATCACCCTCTCGTGGCAATTTAGTGGTATTACACAGAACTAATGTGGCAACATGCTACCCTGGCCTGCCAGACTCCTCCTCTGTTTAATGCTGCACAGAGAACGGGTCTAGTAACTCACAGGCTGAGAGGCACATGGGGCGGGACTAGGCAACTCAAAAATAATAAATCAGAAAAAAGACGGAAATGCCGATTGTACCGCGCGACGCTGTAGTTTTTCAGCTGTAGTAAAAAATGGTGTCTCACAACGGCGCAAACGTCTTTTATTTTTAGAGCATGGACGTAATTTTCACTATAGAAGTGGGGGGACACGAGGGGGGGGGGGTATAGAGTATGATCTAATGGGAAACAGGCTTCAACAGAAACGGTTGTTTTCCGCTTGGTCCTAGAGCTCAACAAGTGTCAATTTAATATAGCGTGATATTGTTTTTGGACGGTAAAAAGTGCAGGGGTCAAAACTTGACTTTGGAAAAAGTGTGTGTGTGTGTGGGGGGGGGGGGGGGCATGTCCCCCCCCCCAAAAAAAATTACATCCATGTTTTAGAGGAAAGGCTTTTAGCACTTCTACTTGTTGTGGTTTTAAAGACATTCAAGTCATTTAGAACAGAGGAAAGAGCCGCAGCGAACTCCGCCGCTGTCTTCGTTGTTTATGAGAAACTGAGCGTCGCTGTGCGTGACGTCCGCAACGCTGTCGTTTTTTAGCTGTAGTCAAAAATGGCGTCTGGCGACAGTGCAAACATCTTTTTTTAGAAGAAAGGCTTTTAGCGCTTCTACTTGTTGGGGTTTTAAAGACATTCAAGTCATTTACAACAGAGGAAAGAGCCGCAGCGAACTCCGCTTCAGTAGCCATGTTCGACAAACTCGGCGTTGTGGTGTGTGACGTACGCTACTCAGCGCTGATTGGCTCGGTTAGAATTCTCAGGGGGTCATTTGAATAGGAGAGTTCCCAGACCCGTTCTCTGTGCAGAATTAAACAGAGGAGGAGTCTGGCAGGCCAGGCTAGCAACATGCAGTTGTCAAAGCTCACAAGTTACTGGAGTGTTTACAGTGTTGACACTTCAATGCAAGATTCATGTGCATGACATCAATATGGAGGAAAACATTCAGCTTTGTGTTTCATTAGTTTAAATAAATAATTGCAAATGTTCTGTCAGTATCTATTTAGAAGTTTGCTGAAACCGTTAAAGGCATGTTCTGGTGTGTGTTTAATGAGTGTGTGTGCTGATTCAGACTGTGGCCTGAGACAGTTCTCCAGTCGCATAATTGGGGGGACCGACGCCTCGGAGGGGGAGTGGCCATGGCAGGTCAGCCTGCAGGTGCGGGGCACCCACATGTGTGGAGGAGCACTGATCTCCAGCCAGTGGGTGGTCTCCGCCGCACACTGCTTTTACGATGATCCGTAAGTGCAGCGCTCAGGAAGGAGAGGGAATATGGTGATGATTCAGATGTTTTTTTCAGTACCAACAAAAGAAAAACAACCTCAGGCACTTTGTTGCTCAAATGTTCTGATATCTTCACTTTGAACGCTTTCTTTGAAGTGTGCCGTTTGATCTCTTTTGGATCTATTTTTTATAATTCTGGACAACTTTTCCTGCTTCCTCCTCATCTCCCTGTGTTGAGTCCTGAAGGATCTGGGTTGAATTGTGACAACATGCCAGTGTTTTTAATTTAAAGTCATTTATGTTTCTTGTGGTCCTGCTGCAGGCTCTATTCCCCATCAGTGTGGACGGTTTACCTCAGTAAACTGCTGCTCCACCGCAGCAGCCCCACAGAGGAGGTCGCCCGAGTTCAGAGCATCCATCTTCACCAGTACTACGACGACGAATCTCACGACTATGACTTGGCCCTGCTAAAGCTGGACCGACCAGCATATGCACTGCTGACGGGGCACGCTCGACCCGCTTGCCTGCCACCGCCCACCCACCAGCTGGAGCCGGGCCTGCTCTGCTGGGTGACTGGTTGGGGTGCACTGCAAGAAGGAGGTAAGCTGGTTAGGAGGCTAAAGGATGTAATAATTCATCTGATTGTGGAGGAAATGAATTGTGACTTCTTTGTGAATTTTTTCATTGAGCTCTGTCATGGATACGTCTACCAATAAGCGGGAATTCCTCATATTCCGAGTTTGGAAACTCCAGTCTGCTTCTGGTCCAGTTGACTCCTGCTCAGTCCCTAATTCCTGACACCAGAAATGTTTTTTTATATAATAAGCTGTCATAAACATATATTTTAGTTCTGACTTGCCTGTATTTCCTTGTTTTGATCATCCACACATCATTTACATCTGTTGCTGTCAGTCATCTTTAACTTCTACATAGGCTCAAGACCCACCTTTTTAGTTTAGCTTTTAACTGATTATTATTTATTGCATGGCTCGTTTTACTTATTTATTTTAATTACTGTTGCATTACACATTTATGTTTTTTATTTTTATAATCACATTTTATTGGATATTTTACTATCCGTATTAGCTCTTGTGATTTTACATGTTACATGTTTTAATCCTTCCAGTGTTTTCTCTGCGGAGCCCGCTGCCTCAGGATCGGTGGTCGGTGGCAGCGGCTAGGGCGCTCCTTGGGTAGTGCCCAGGTAGTGGTGGGGGGTTGCCACCCTCCCTCCCAGGGTGCCCTGGATTGGTGTCTTGGCTGCTGCCGTGGATCTGCTGCTGTTGAGGCAGATGGCTCCCTTGATGGCATGTTTTTCATTACCTGTCCAATCTGAGCTCAGCCTTGTCATGGTCTGCGTCTCCCCTCATGTGTCTCCTTGTGTTCTCCATCCCTCTCTAGGTTCCCCTTTTGTGTCTCATAGCGCCCCCATGTGTCCTTTGTCTGCATCTCATTTATGTGTCTCTCTGTGTTCTTCATGTGTCTTCTGTTTGTAGCCCTCCAGATCATTCCTCCCAGGTTCTGTGTCCTTGTAGCTTCAGCCCTTTTTGTCCCCAGCTCGGGGTGTGTGTGTGTGTGTGTGTGTGTGTGTGTGTGTGTGTGTGTGTGTGTGTGTGTGTGTGTGTGTCCTTCCCCAGTCAGGTCTGGTGTCCTCCCCTGCTCCTTTCTGCTCCTCCTCTCGATTATTGTTTTCACCTGTGCCAGTTCTCCACACACCTGCTCCTCGTCTCCTATCACTCCAACCCCAGTGTATAAAACCCTCTCCTTGTCTCAGTGTTGTGTCGGTCCATTGTTCTTCTGTCACTCTCTTCTCGTGTTATCTCTAGTGTTTCCTGTGCTTCCAGTGTCTCTTAGTCTCTAGTGTTTTTGGATCCCCTGCTCAGCTTTTGGGATATTTTGGTTTTTTGGTTCCAGCCCCATTTGGATTTATTTTTGTTTTCTTCGTCCTAAATAAAAGGATTTTTTTCTTTATATCTACTCCTGCCCCGTGTCATCCTGGGTTCTGCATTTTGGGTCCAAACCTCCTCCTTGCTCGCAACGTGACAATGGACCGACCTACCCAGGACCCAGCAGAACCTCCAGTTACACCAGCGCGGATGTACAATTTCTATGGTGACCCGGACGCCTGTCGCGGTTTTATTTTGGACTTGATGAGGTTTTATGGCGCAGACTGTTTGGACACAGACCTGGTTGTTTATATGGTGCTCTGCCTAAGGGGAAGAGCCCTGCAATGGGCCAGCCGCTACCTCGAGCAATATCCTTTAGAGGAGATGCATTTTTGGGTTTTCGCTGGACGCCTGCTGCAGCCCACAAGCTCCCTCCTCTCTCATCTCCCCACCTTCCTCCGATCCAGACGGTACTACCAGCTCTTTTTCGATGGATCACTATCTGTCAGCGAGCGCCGTTGTAAGGGCCGGCCTCTCAGCATCTCCAAAGTGCCACACCTCCACACCTTCGCCTTGTCCTGACAGCACCACCTCCCTGTCCCTGGTGGGCTTTTACTCCTCTTCTCCCTCCGTTTCAGCCGACACCATCATGGCACCTCCGATGGCCCGAGCTTCCACACCTCCACCTGCTCCAGACAGCACTGCTGCATCCTCTCCGGTGGGCTGTCATTCCTCCTCGTCCTCTATTCCTGCCGACATCACCCCCGCACCTCCGAGGAGCTGTGCTCATCGCAGACGTCACCGCCATCACCCACAGTCATCTACAGCCAGAGTTGTGCCGCCTGACCAAGAGGCCCCTGCTCTGCGTCCCACGTCTGAGCTCCATCTGCCCTCTCCGCATCCTGTTCCGGCGCTGAATCCAGTAGTCGCTCTCCCCAGTCCCCAGTGTCCCCACAAGAGTCCACGTCCCTGTCTTCAGTGTCTCCAGTGTCCCCAGTGTCTCCACAAGAGTCTACGTCCCCGTCTCCTGTGTCCCCAGTGTCCCCAGTTTCTCCACAAGAGTCTACGTCCCCGTCTCCAGTGTCCCCAGTGTCCCCAGTTTCTCCACAAGAGTCTACGTCCCCGTCTCCAGTGTCTCTGTTTCCCCAGCGGGAGCAGCCCTGTATGGCGCTCAGCCAACTGTAGCCACAGGTGGGAGGGAGATCTCGGGAGGAGCGCAGAGCACATTGATTCCTGCAGGCTGATGACCTTGCTAGGCAGAAGTCCACAATCCGAAGGCCGGGGGGGGGGGGGGTCACAGCATCTGTCTGCATTCCTTCCTTCGTGGGGGTTGTTTTTTGCAGCTTGAAGGCTGCCTTGGCATCAGATTTGAATAACAAGACTTTGTTTGGGTCAGGCAGAGATAATTTTCCATCCATTTTGCGCACTAATACCGGTAACGCAGCTAGGACATTGTCCAGCTTACGGTTCACCTCGAGTAACGTCCCAGTCTGTGAGACATCCGCACGGGCGGTGCTTTCCGTGGGTGCGGGTCGCCCTCTAATCGCTCCCGTCTTCCCAAATTTCCAGAAAACCAGATATCCTCCCACTCCAATCAGAAGAAATCCAGTGATCATCAGGCCAAATATCCACATGTCTTCGACATCCTCAATGGACAACTGAGAGAGGCTTACGATCCTCCATTCTTTCCAGGAATCGAGTGCAGATCCTGCTGCGTGTGTCCCTTGAGGTCAAGTGGGAGCCCCCTCCTCCGTTCTCATCGTAGAAAAAAATCTTATCAATCGCGTTAAATGACCAGTTAAGTCCATTTCCAAAAAATAGGGATTTTCAGAGGAAATGCAGAGAAGCGCTCTGTAGGCAGACAGGACAAAGAGCCTTGGGAAAAAAGATAAGGGAGCAAAAGCAGAAGCGTCTGTACTCTGCGAGTGCCGGAAGAGATTATATCTACTCCTGCCCCGTGTCATCCTGGGTTCTGCATTTTGGGTCCAAACCTCCTCCTTGCTCGCAACATGACAAGCCTAGTGTTGTGTGTGTGTGTGTGTGTGTGTGTGTGTGTGTGTGTGTGTGTGTGTGTGTGTGTGTGTGTGTGTGTGTGTGTGTGTGTGTGTGTGTGTGTGCGTGCGCCTGGGAATGGTTTGTGGATTGGGGGTGAAACTGTCATAATTGTTTTAAGTGTGGGAAAGGGAGGAAATGTGGGTTATATGGGTCTTTTAATCTGTTAAGCACTTTGTGTTGCTTGCTTTTTTTTAAATAAAGTTTGATTTTATTTGATATACATTTACTTTTTTTCTGATCCCAATTTATCTTTTTGCTCAAAAAGAGCCTAACAAGTCAACAACCACAGTTTGATCTGTAACCTTTGACCTCCTCCAGGCAGAACCAGTAACATCCTTCAGAAGGTGGACGTGCGTCTGGTCAGCGAGGAGGACTGTGTTCGATCTTACGGTCACCTGGTTACTCCCAGAATGCTTTGCGCTGGTTATCGTATTGGAAAGAAAGACGCCTGTCAGGTAACATTTAACAAAGTGAGGTGGCCAGTTTCTCTCTCTCTTTCTCTCGGTGACTATCTGGTTATTGATTTTCCCTTCATACCAGCCATGGAACGTGTTGCAAAAGCTGGAGGTCCGAGCACCAAGTGGCATCATAAATCTTTTTTTTTTTTGTGGCAGTTTTGTCCGGTGAAAACTTCTATCCCTCACCTCTGACTCCTGTTTTTTTGTCTCTGTTAGGGAGATTCAGGCGGCCCCTTGGTTTGCCAGGAACCCTCAGGACGCTGGTTCCTAGCTGGGGTCGTGAGCTGGGGCAAAGGCTGCGGTCGTCCAGACTACTATGGCGTCTACACTCGCATCACCAGGCTCACTGACTGGATCAAGCGGGTCACCAGCAACACCACAGCATGACAATCTATCAGACGGTTGTCATTTTTAACCAAGAGTTTATTTTAAAGTCCAATATCCTTATTTAAGCTGCACCTCTGGCGTAAAGTGTTTATAAAATGTAAGGAGCACCATTGTTACAAGCTGAACGTTCGTTTCCCAAACTACATTTTTATATTCTGTGTGTGCTCGTCTGACAAGAAATCATTATTAAAAATAAAAATGCAACAGCTAAAAGTGACAGCATTTTCTGTCAATGCGCTAACCACTTTAGAGGACTCATCCTTTATGCCTCCTTCACATTGCAATAGGAACCTGCTGCACTCTCAGTGCCCTGCTGCAACATGGCTGGACTTCAGAAAAAATGGGAAACATCCTTCAATGTGAAGGAGATCCCGTTCTTCAGATTGATTTTTCCCATCACATCCCTCATTCTGAGAGACTTCTCTGCATCATCATCATGCTCAGAATCCTTTCCTGGATCCCCTTTCTTGGACTGAATCAGGATGTAGCTGCATGCCAGATTCGGCTATGCTAGCATCAATCTGGTGTTTTCCCTCTTTTTAGGAATGATGTATGATTTAGTAAAAATCTATAGAAGTGATAGTTCCACCCTGTACTGTTAAATAATACAGGCAATACATTTTTTTTTACTAAGCCCACCCCCTATCTCATAGAGCAACATGCTATTTGAATTGACTGCCGTTCAGCATTAGCCAATAGCGTTAGACATCTGCTAATGTACAGATGTCTGCCAGGGAGCGTGCACAAGTGATTGAAGACATACTTAAATGAAAAGGGATTTAGTGGTAGTCGCGTTGCTGTTATCCAATCAGAGGCGAGATGTCTAAATATCTCGCCATGTTACGCTCTCCTCTGATGTGCAGGCGTTTCTTGGTCTAACGTACCAAAAGGGCCAATTTTCACCTATATATTGACCAACATATGTCTGTGAAGGTTCTCAGTCATCCATTAGACTACATTGACCAACATAAATCCACTTTCTGTTTGACCTTCCAAACCCAGAAGGTTCTGCTCAGTGCGTGTTTACATACAGAAAACATCCAGACAAACATCCTCTTCCAAGGTCCTACACACTGCATGAATGCCAGACGTCAACATTCTTCACACTGAACAAGTGAAGACACCATGACTTTTACAACTCATAAGCTCACAATAATCATATGTGATGAATGAACAAGATGTTTGAATGAAATGTTTGAATAATCCATGCTTAAATCAATGATGGCTTTAAAAAGAATATTGTTCTTACAATGATCCATTTATATCACAAATCACTTAGTGTTTGATTTAACAAGTTAATCATTGTTTACACTCGTACACATTACAATAAGACACATATTAAGGTTAAGAATTTTGTATCTGAAGGAAGGCGTGGCTTTCTGAGGGATGTTGGTAAATACTCAGAAATGTGTCAAATTCTGATTGGCCAAACTTGGCCAGAAATCATAACAAAGTAGTTTAATAAAACAAGAATTACTTCCCGAGTAATTCAGTTTCCAGCTGATCCCAAATCGGGAAAGAAGCCTCTTCTGAAACAAACTCCTTTGACCTTAAGTCAAAACCTTTCTGTGACGCTGCAAGTGATCACAGACACAACAGCTCTTTTCAGAGCTACTTCACACCTACCATAGTTTCCGGACTATAAGCCGTTACTTTTTCCCACGCTTTGAACCATGCGGCTTATAATGAGGTGCGGCTTTAGTCAACCAGAAAGGATGGATGCTGGAAAGTCTAATGAAGGAATGGTTAAAGGAGCGCTATGGAAAGCGCCCAGGAGGATTTTTTTCACAGTAAAACGGCGCTGCTTGTTTTCCCAGCTTCACCCCGGGATGATGACAGCAACACGATGAGCGACACTGACATCGCCACAGAAAAGGTACGTGACAAAGCTCTTCTGAGGCTGTTCAACTCCGACACAGAAGATGATGACTTCAGTGGTTTCAGTGCGCAGGAGGACGATGAATAAACTAATCAATAACTTTTATGTTTTGTTTGATACTGATCAGTTCAGTTACGTTCAGCTAAACTACGTTTTCAGTTCAGTAGATATCTGCGGCTTTTAGCCCATTGCGGCTTATACTGAGGTGCGCTCTATAGTCCAGAAATTACGGTAATCTGCAGACCCCGGGTTGCATCTCATGGCCGGGGGGGGAAGCTGAACTCAGAGGAAGCTACTAATCTCTGAGTATCGTGGTTTCGACGTCCAGTGACCTCACCACTCTGACCGCAACCCTCCGGACCGCCGGGAGCTACTCATACAAGGGTATCGTAACCCTGCATACTTGTGTCTGATGAGGTTTTTATCGATGACTAACTCTCTAGTTTATAACAAACAACAAATTCTTTTACACCCAGATTTCACAATTTCTCTCAGATACAAAGAACGGTTGCTACAACATCTAGCTTCCATCACATCCACCACACCACGTCTCATTATTCATGTCCTGTCATGTATAAATTATTAGTTTTTGTTCCATGCTATCGTGCCGCAAGGTTCCGTTCTTGGGCCATTGCTGTTTTCAATCTACCTTCTGCCTCTGGGCAATATCCTGAATCAGCATGGCCTGAGCTACCACATCTACGCAGATGACTGTCAGCTATACGTGGAAATGGACGAGAAAAATGCGGGCTCGAAATTGGCTGCATGTATGGATGACGTGAAGGGCTGGCTGGCATCCAACTTCTTAAAACTGAATGAAAAGAAGTCTGAGTTTATTGTTTTTGACCCCCGCAACCACCATGGCTCTCACCCTGTTTGTGACCTTTTAACCCTAAACCCCAAACAGTGTGTGACGAGTCTCGGGGTCAAGCTGGATGCTGGACTCACAAATGGCCCCACAGATAAACTCTGTAGTGAGGTCTTGTTTTTATCAGCTTCGCCGCCTTACTCACCTCAGACGAATCCTGAAACGGAGGCATTTGGAGTCAGTCATTCATGCATTCATTACCTCTCGCCTGGACTACGCAAACGCCCTCCTCATTGGTGTTCCGGACTCTGCCCTGAATCGGCTGCAGGTTGTTCAGAACGCTGCTGCCAGGTTCTTGACGGGTACACACCGACGTAGCCACATTACCCCTGTCCTGGTACATCTTCACTGGCTCCCTGCCATTTTCAGAGTGCAGTTTAAGTTACTGACTTTTGTTTTTAAAGCACTCAGTGACCTGGCACCTTCCTACCTCTCTGCCCTTCTCACTCCATATGTGCCCACCCGCTCGTTGAGGTCGGCTGACCTTTTGCTGCTGCACACGCCGCGGATGAGACTCAAATTGCGGGGTGAACGAGCATTTGTCCATGCTGCCCCAAAGCTATGGAACTCATTGCCCATTGGAGTTCGGCAGGCTCCATCTCTGGCGGTTTTTAAATCTCGTTTAAAGACCCACTTTTACACTTTGGCTTTTAGACAGTGACTCGTTTTAGTGTTTTATTGTGTCATTGTTTTAATGTGTTCTTATTATTCATGTTTTCTCTGCTTTTAATTGAGATTTTTATCCTTTGTTTTAGCTCCTTGTAATGGGTGTGTTTTGTTTTAGCCTGTGCAGCACTTTGGGCAGCTCCCATGCTGCATTTTAAATGTGCTATATAAATAAACTATGCTATGCTATGCTATCGTTCTTTTTAAAACACAGAAACAGTTTCGTTACCTGTTTTGTCGCTACGTTGTTAGTTTTTGGAAAAAGAAATAAAATAATTTTATAAACTGTATACCTGACTCTTTCTGAATTAACATGAAGTGTGTTTTTGGTCACTGACTAAGCAAAGAACCCTAGAATTTTCTGATAAAACATTCAAAGATCAATCAAAATGATATTTCATATTTGTATGGAATCATCACGTTATTGGCCATAATCACTATGTTTTAATTGCTACATAGGGATTTTTTGCCCTGAGTATGGCTTACAAGGCATTCATTCCCATCAGAGACCATTTGCAAATGTATTGATTAAATGAGTTTCTCACACCAGGGGTTTGCATTTATCTTAAATCTGTAATCACAATAAACAAGCAACCTTGTTCTAACTAAGCAACAAACCACGAAGTACACTTAAATGGATCCCAGCCAAAAATGAAGCACGGCAGCAACTTTTACTTTCCCTCGTGTTTCAGACAAACATTTCCCAAGCCTTTACAAAGCCCCGAGAAACAAATGCAGATATTTGGTTGAGTCTGAGAGAACAGACATGGAGATTTCATCATCTGTGTCTCTTGAAAGCAATCCCATCTGAATACAAACACAATCTCAAGTATGATGCAAGCAAACAGCTTGGAGCCTGATGCTGAAATCCTCTGCAGGGCCATGATGTCAGCTAAAAGAGAAAAGAAAGGCACCATTTAGACATTTTATGGGCCAGTGAATAACACCTTCCTCTTTTGGAAATTCACGCATCTGCCGCCAAGGTAATACTTCATCCTTTTGTCATCTGATTTCACTGCTGAAAGCTTGGGACTCTTCACAATAGCTGCTTGTTCATGAGTTATTGTAATCACTAAACTGAGATGAAAAGTCTTTGTTTCCAGGGGATATATTGTATTCCAGGCAGCGACTAACTCATCCATCTCCTCTTTTTTTATCTCCCCTCGGTGGGAACGTGTCCTCAGGAGACGTTTCAATGTTCTGAACTTCCTATTTTCAGTGTAGTTGATCTTTTATTAGGCCGTAAACCACGACTGCAGTTCTGCTCTGTGGAGCATATCTGATACTGGACTCCAGCACCTGCAGAGACAATCCATCTTGTCGGTAGCGTTTACAGTTAAGTTCAGTGATTCTAGTTTCCCGTTGAACACTTTTTAAAAGATCTGGTATTTCTTAAAAATGCAAGAATCTTAAGCAGGAGTAACGAGACAGAGATCCTGTTTGCTGATTACCTTTTTGTTCGAAACAAGATTTTAACTCCGTAGCAACGAGATAAATGTCAATCAAACCCGTAACACAGACTGGACTACAATTCATCCAGACCACAGAATGCTGCATTGTCCCACGCTGACATCAACAGCTGATATTCATAACTCAGAGGTAATCTAATAAATTGTTTTGATCTGTAATTGGAATTCCAAAAACTAGAGTTGTTGAGCTGTACGAGGTCAACAAAGCGCAACGAATTTTCCTATTTTACAAAAAATGTAAAAATACAACAACGAGGTTCCTGATGCAATGCTTGTGTGTGGATTTACCTTCACAAAAAGCATGGCTTCTGCTTAAAATGTTATTTCTTTAAAAAAAATAAAAAGTTGGATTCAGCCACGGGGTGTTTTCAGGTCATTGATCATCAACTGTGCAACAAAAGAGAGTCAGACGTGAGAAGTAAACAGATAGCTTGAGTAAAAGGTAGCCAGCGCCCCTCTTAACATGCTCCTGAATTCATCTGTCCTTATAGTAACAATCAAATCAAACTGGGAAACTGGGTTAATATGCCCCTCAAAAAAATTCAATCAGGCTCTCTAACATTATAAAATACATCAGTTAGTGATAATAAAACAGACAGGACTTTTGTTTTATAATGCTGGATGTAAATATTGGAAAACCTTCGAGTTGAGTCATAATGCCAGCCTGGCATCATTCTGTATATGTGAATGTATAGTCTGGCCACGACCCATAGAGAGAGCTCAGCTGTGGGGTGGAATGAATCTGTGGTTGTCTTGCAAACTGTGTCTAAATACTGATGGACAACAAACAACGTGACATACTCACCGCTACGGATGTCAGTCAACGGGGCGGCCCACCATAAGATGACGCAAACATCCTTTCTCTAAATAAAGGACTTAAGTACCTCTATCTGCTCTTAACTCAAAGAAATGCCCATAGTCCAAAGTTGATGCCAAAGCCATTTCAAACAAGCCACCGCCATCTTTGTTTCGCTCAGTCCCGCCCATGCAACTGATAAGAGCACCGTGATTGGTAAAGACACGGAACTGTTTGGGCCTGGTTCTACTGGAGCGTGGCTAGACCGACCTGCAAAACAAAATCATTTTGCTTCTACTACTGTTTGTTTAGACTTCTGGGCGCTCACAATGTAGCATTTACACAGCGTTTTATCCTCAGTTCATTGTGAAAACAAATAAATCTGGTTTTGTTTGTCATAAAAAACCCATCTCGCATAAAATGTGTTGATAATTAGACTTTCTTAAAAGTTTAACTCCACACGTAGGTGAGGATATATAGTTGAAACTTTTATTTAACATCTTTTATGTCATTTATTTCATTCACTAACTCAAGAATGCAGAGCATTTCCCCCTTATTAACATGTCAGATGAACGGGGAAAGTCCTGCTTAAATAGTGTTCAGTCTGTAAAAACAAAGTCATCAAAGTTATAGAAGAATTCATGATCCAACAAACTTTATCTGAAAATTTGTGCTTTTAGCATCATAGCAACATATGCATAAATATTTAAATATACATCAGGGTGTGTGAAAGTAAATTAACTTTAGCAAGAATGCTAAGAATAGCATGATTTTTATCTTGAGGCACTTCTTCAAGAACCAAAAACGACTGTTTTATATCGCGTCAGACCCGTGCCACAACCCGTGCACGCGCATTGGGTCCACAGCGCGCGTGTGAACGGGACTCGCGAGCGAAAATATACATGGCAGCGTGCGCGTGAACGGGACTCGCGAGCGAAAATATACATGGCGAGAGGTCATTTGTGCACTGAGAGGGAGCAAACTGTGTCTGTGAACGCACAAGGATGTGCACAAGTGACAAACCTGCGTGCGCGCGTTGCCAACGAGCACACGGCAGAGGAAAACGTGCGCGCGCGGCAGCCTCTCTGCGCGCTCGGCAGCCTCTGCGCGCTCGGTTTCTAATTCCGCTCGCTCGGCTGTGAGGGCTTTTGGCACTCTGGAGGCGTGGCCTGTGGCAGATCTTCCCTGTCCTCTGATTGGTTAGTTCACCCCGCACTTTACTCTCTACCTATCTATATAAAGAAAATCTGAGATTCAGCAGTTGCTGTCATAGTTCAGCTGGGAGAGTGGGTGACTCTCACTCTGGAGGATCCAGGTTCGAGTCCGGCCAAGGAACATGGAGTTGATATCATTTTATTCTTTCCTAATTCCTGTGATATTATTTTACAGTTGTGACCGTTCAACTGTCATTAAACGTCCGAATGTTTGCTGGGCAGTGTTTTAAAAAGTGCACATAAGCTAGATGGTTTTTACCAGGTAAAAATAGACTTGTGGGTGTAGGTATGTTCAACTTTAAAAAGTTCTTGCCTCATTAATGTATTGTTTATTTTTTTCAGCATTTAATTGACAAATTATCCTTTCAAATAATTAATTGATGAGTTACATAATTGTCCATTTAGAATTGTTGAATGGACTGAGTCAAGTTTGGTGCACTTTATATATTTCAAAACATGTTTTTTTTATTTTAATTATGCATATAAATAATTTTAATGTTAATTTATTGAAATATTTCTATTTTTTCATTACCTCACCCTTGTTTTGACAAAAACAAGACCTTGCTGGATAATATCATGGAGAAACTATTTGTTCACAGTACATGGCTCAGTGAGGATCTGTATACCAAAGGAGGAGATACTCAGAAATCTGTCTGCAGATTGTTACAACCCAGACTGGAAGTGGCGGGCTGTAATAAGAAAGGATACCAAACAGAGGAGTGGGGGGGTTCAACAACTGATTTATTTAACCACAGTAAGGATTTACTAAAGCAAGTTAGTGAACAGAAAATGGCCATCTCAAGGTTTTACTCGGATGTCCCTCAGCAGGGTGCAGCACTGTTGAAGGTCATCTGAATGAAAGCTTGATATGCAGCTTCTTTATGAAAGTGTGTAAATATACAGTGTGGTTGCCGTACATATGTTGAGGTTCTCAGACATCAGGCTTCTTTGCCCAGGCCTTCACTAGTGGGCTATTTTAAAAGTTGGTAAGGAGAAAAAACACAGCATATAGCTGATTGTTTACAAATGCAAGGAGGGGAATAACAATCAAAAACCTAGTGTTCTTGGACCAGATGAATGGAGCGCTCCACATGCACTCAGAGATGTTATGGCTTCTGTTTCTATAACTTTACATGCAGACATTTGAGGTTTGCCAGAAAGAAAAGCTGGCCTGTACACTTTGCAGGGCACAATGTCATCAATGAAGAAACCCCTGTCTACCATGATGACCATCTCTAGTTGTAGCATTTTCAACACACCAGATTCCCAGGTTGGTCGCTGATAGTTCCAGCATACAGTGCTGAGACAAAGGTCACTGGCCTATGTGGCACAATCCAAATGAGCCTCTTCAGAGTGCAGTTGAACTTGAGGAAAATATATGACTCTGGAAGAGAGGGGAATATGGCCATTGACACCTCAGCTCAGTGCAGTCAAGAATTACTGGTGTTTGGGTAGTCCTGAACGTGTTGTGATGCCCCCACCGTCTCATTGGGTTTTCATTTGTGTTTAATTGTGTTTTTCTTCTGTTGTAGGCAGCTGGTTAAGCAGCCTTGGAGGCACCTGGGCTCAGGGTGTGGTGCTGCCTACAAAGCCTACTGTTTTTCTGCTTTCACTGGGTCTCTCCTGTGTGGTGGAGAGTCCTCACTGGCCATTTTCTGTTCACTAACTTGCTTTAGTAAATCCTTACTTTGGTTAAATAAATCAGTTGTTGAACCCCCACTCCTCTGTTTGGTCTCCTTTCTTATTACAGCCCACCACTTCCAGTCTGGGTTGTAACAATCTGCAGACAGATTTCTGAGTATCTCCTCCTTTGGTATACAGATCCTCACTGAGCCATGTACTGTGAACAAATAGTTTCTCCATGATATTATCCAGCAAGGTCTTGTTTTTGTCAAAACAAGGGTGAGGTAATGAAAAAATAGAAATATTTCAATAAATTAACATTAAAATTATTTATATGCATAATTAAAATAAAAAAACATGTTTTGAAATATGTAAAGTGCACCAAACTTGACTCAGTCCATTCAACAATTCTAAATGGACAATTATGTAACTCATCAATTAATTATTTGAAAGGATAATTTGTCAATTAAATGCTGAAAAAAATAAACAATACATTAATGAGGCAAGAACTTTTTAAAGTTGAACATACCTACACCCACAAGTCCATTTTTACCTGGTAAAAACCATCTAGCTTATGTGCACTTTTTAAAACACTGCCCAGCAAACATTCGGACGTTTAATGACAGTTGAACGGTCACAACTGTAAAATAATATCACAGGAATTAGGAAAGAATAATATGACATCAACTCTATGTTCCTTGGCCGGACTCGAATCTGGATCCTCCAGAGTGAGAGTCACCCGCTCTCCCAGCTGAGCTATGATAGCAACCGCTGAATCTCAGATTTTTTATATAGATAGGTAGAGAGTAAAGTGCGGGGTGAACTAACCAATCAGAGGACAGGGAAGATCTGCCACAGGCCACGCCTCCAGAGTGCCAAAAGCCCTTACAGCCGAGCGAGCGGAATTAAGGTTGGTTTATGCTTGACGCGTCCGCGAGGTCCGCACGGCTCCGCGCGGAAAAGTTGCGTCATTTTGCGTCATTTTAACAACCACGCCCCTCCACCGCGTCTCCGCACGGCCCAAGATTTCCGCAACGCGCACCTCGGAAAATTTCTAACCACGCGGACGGTCGGACGCGGAAAAACATGGCGGACCGGCACGGCAGAGGTTCGTAAATACAGACTTTTGTATGATTCAGCTCTCAGAGATCACCGTGATCAACATGTTGTTAATAATTCTTGGAGAGAAATAGCTCGCACTGTCGGAAAAGACGAGGACGCTGTTAAAAATGCTGAAATACCATGTTGTAAACAGTGATTTCTACTTCTACTATGGTGTAGTGTTGGATGCATGCTGTAGAGCTCCATGCTGCCCCGTTCAGTTTGGGAGAATATTGGCTCACCGCAGAGACGGGCCGCACAAACCATAAACGCTGCGAGTTGTGAAGCGCGTTCCATCCGCGAGCCGCATCACCGCGCGGAAAGTGAATGCGTCAAGCATAAACCAAGCTTTAGAAACCGAGCGCGCAGAGGCTGCCGAGCGCGCAGAGAGGCTGCCACGCGTGCACGTTTTCCTCTGCCGTGTGCTCGTTGGCAACGCGCGCACGCAGGTTTGTCACTTGTGCACATTCTTGTGCGCTCACAGACACAGTTTGCTCCCTCTCAGTGCACAAATGACCTCTCGCCATGTATATTTTCGCTCGCGAGTCCAGTTCACGCGCGCGCTGCCATGTATATTTTCGCTCGCGAGTCCCGTTCACATGCGCGCTGTGGACCCAATGCGCGTGCACGGGTTGTGGCACGGGTCTGACGCGATAGTTTTACCCCTGCTTTCCACAGGAGCCGTCAGCAGCACGTTACTGCAGCAGCACGTCATAGCTGCTGATAGGAACCGCTGCGGTCAACAGAACCTTTTCCACCTGAGCCGTCAGCAGCCGTCAGCAGCCGTAAGCAGCGCGAGTCGGCCGCGTCTCAGGAGCAGCATGTCGCGGCGCTTACGCGCCGGTTCTATTTTCTACGCGTGACGCCTCTGAAATGGGTCAAGTTCGACATTTTTGGGGAAGGAAAGACAGGAAATCGGACGCAGAATCGGAGCGAAGCTCCCGAGATTTTCAGAATAATGAAACGTACTGCCTTCCGGTTGCTTTACTTTAAAAAAAAGTTACTAACTGTGCGGCCCCGTGAGAAGTTATCACCTAGCTAGCGGTCTCCTTTGTTTTTCAGGTCCGTATTGGCGATTATAAAATGGACAGAACATAAAACACAAACCTTTTGGAGCCATGTTGTAGTTTTCTCCTGCTTGTTGTTGTGTTTACTGACGAAGTCACTCTGTGCTCTGTCGGTGACAGCTGCTCCCCTGCTGCTTCGCGTCTCGTGGGAAGGGCCAAGCAGCAGCAGACGTGAGCAAGACGTGCTGCTGCAGTAACGTGCTGCTGACGGCTCCCGTGGAAAGGAGGGGTAATTCATAAAAGTATAGCTTACTGCACCAGGATGCTCCAGTATACCCATCATTAAATGACCCGCACTTGTATAGCGGCCTCTCAGAGTAAGGACTCCAAAGTGCTTTACACTACAGTGTTTCATTCATCCATTCACACACACATTCACACACTGATGGTGATGAGCTACGATGTAGCCACAGCTGCCCTGGGGCGCACTGACAGAGAAGAGGCTGCCGAGCACAGGCGCCACCGGTTCCTCCGACCGCCACCAGCAGCCAACGTGGGTTAAGTGTCTTGCCCAAGGACACAACAGCAGAATTCTCTGTCCGGAGCCGGGAACGAACCTGCAACCTTCCAATTACTGGACACCCGCTCAACCCGTGGAGCTTCTAGTTGATCAGAAATGTGCCATCTAATATTAAAGACAAGATAGCTTATCAAGCAACTTTAACTTTGAGACCTGTTAATACAAAAGCTACTCAGTGAAATGGAGGTAGGAACCCAAAACCAAAAATAAAGTGTACACAAAAAGAACGTGTGATCACAATCCAGCTAAAATAGTCATTTTTGACTTTGCAACAAACTCGAAGAAAAACGCTTTTATCAACACTGTAACATAGCTGGATTTAAATAAATCATTAGCGTTTGTAACATTAGAGCAAATACGTGATCTAAAAGTACATCTACAGCAGGTAAGATATTACTGCTTATGCCCTCTGAACAGAAACCACTCTGAAACATCTGAACTTAAGAACTGACCCTGAAGTTTGAGCTGTAAACACTTACAGCAAACACTCCACTCTCCACTCAGAAAGGCTCCTGTAATCACGCATCATCCAGGGAGGATCATGGATTTATACTGTTGAACTAGAAGTCCTGTAAAGTGCTCCTTTACCACCTTCTTTAATGGCTGGCTGTATTCTTTGCTGCAGCAGACATAGTGGTGTCTGTACTTGTCTCTTTTCACTGTGTTAAATTTCATTGTTCTCATTTTACGTGCAGTGCTCGATAAAATAATCTAAGATTAGGTTTTGGGGCTTTTTATTTTATTCCTTCTATAACGAGGTCATAGGTTTAAGTGAGCTTTCTTGTTAGTGTTTTTCTATGCAAGTATTTACATTCAAACAAAGAACGCCCTGAGGCTGTGAGGTACTAGATATATGATCTGACTTATCTCCACATTTTTACACACTGTGAAATCAAACTGACTTGGTAGCTATGAAGCTGATCCAAACTGTTGGGATGGATAAACAGCTGTCTGCACAGTTCTGCTCCTACAAACATTAAGGGTTAAGGGTAGGGTTTTTTAAATCGTTTTCCTGAACCAGTATGACCCTTTACATGAATGTTTCTCAACCCTGGTCCTCAGCGCCCTCCTGTCCTGCATGTTTCTATGTTGCTGTTTCCAACATTGAATTTTCCTCTGGGATTAATAAAGTATTTTTGAATTGAATTTGAACAGCATTGTGTCTCTGCTGCCACCCACATGAGTGATTAACAGGCGTGTGCAGCACTTGATGTCATTCTAAGGAGGCAATGCAAATATGTGAACCAGGTGTGATGTAGCAGAGACATGGAAAACATGCAGGACAGGGGGGACACTGAGGACCAGGGTTGAGATATCGTGCTTTACAGGGATAATGAAATGTCACACAGATCCCTACTGCCCTCTGTGGCCAGAATACCACATTTGCAACTTCAGAGTGGCGGCCTCCACCTGTTGGACATTGAGAAATAAAATAGAGCTTGCATGCCTGGCACTGTACTCTGCTTCCAGCACGTTTCCTGCATGTTTGAAATCATGAACCCAGCTGATTTGTTACATTTAGTAATGAACTGCAACTGTAGAAACTAATGAAGGCTGAGGAGACATTTCAGCTGTTAGATTCAGGTGTTAAAAAAGATGAACACATGGTGAGGAGACACACCATTTTCGGTTTAACCACAGAGAAGGGACACTAGAGGGTGCTAAAACACGCAAAACAGCCAAATGTGCCTTTAAAACGTAGTCAAAACCTGACAGGTGATAAGCTGCTTTTGTTGTTTTGTTTAAATACTCAGCAGCTCAAATGAATGCACAGATTCCTTACAAAAGATCCAGCCCGACCCATTATTCAAAGTCACCCTATTCAAAAAGCAGTTGTGTTAAATAAAACTAGACCCACATATTCCTCAAATCTAACAATGAAGGATTTATAGTCTCCAACAGGCCGACTGGAATATTCTTTATATTCTTACCAGATGCCACATTTATGTCATAATCAGGCTTAATACGTTTCCTCTAAGACTGCATTTGACACATTGCAATACGGTAAAAAAGGACGTTTTTATCTTTTGGCATTTCAAAAACCACTTTTCCCTGCATAGTTTCTTCTCATCTCGTACTCTTCGTCTCCGTTGCTCCCCTGGGCTCCTCTCCTACAGAGATGAGTTCAACAGCTGAAGGCTTTGTGTGTTTTCACTGTGGTTTACATTTATCTTGGGAGTAGTGGTTAGACTGGAAGACAGGGAGGATGTGGGAGGAGGGTGTTTAGTGTCTGCAGTGGTTCAGGAGAAAATATGGTGAGAGAAGAACAGAAAATGATTTGGAATGACAGAAAAGGCATGAAAAGATTGTTAAGCATGCATATAGTATATATCCTTGTTCTAATGCAAATTATATTTGTTTAAAAAAAAACTCATACACAACCAAAAGGTTGTGGAGAACAAATCTTGTCAGAATGGGTCTGTAATTTCAAAATCCTCTTATTCCCACCAAATTTCCTGAAGGGGACAATGACGTAAGTTGCATCATAACATTCCTACCATCTCACATCTTTTCATATCACGCCATTCTGCAGCATCATTTGTCTTATCTTGTTTGGCATCATTACATGCCGAGTCTCTCCAGCCTTTTCTCTCTGCTTTAATGAGGTGGGACTGAGCAAGTAATGGTCCAGAAAGGAAGCACAAACATCGCATTGCAGCGACACAAGAAGGTGACCATGAGCATCAGCTGACTCCTTTTGGTGTGGAGGAGCAGCAGCTCTACTCCAAGTTCCTCTTTAGTACATTTGCAGTAAAATTGGGGTCATGAGTCTCTTCATTTTTCACTTTATGAGTCAAAGGCTAAAAGATTGGGGACCCACAAACAGTGAGCTTTGCTCTTTGGTTCACACCCTTCCTTGGCACAACAGAGAGCAGTGGCAATTCTCAACGAAGGTTGTCCTCATAAGCAAGGCACCTGGCCAAGGCCAGGTGGCTTATGAGGACAACCTTCGTTGGTCAAAGAAAACGATGAAATGGAACAGACTTGCATCACGTGACCGCGGCATGCACGGCGGTCACGTAATGTCACGTGACACGGGAGATAACGTTATATTTTATGCGTATTAGTTTCAATATAAATATTTAACAAGACTTTTACTTTTTAAATTGTTTATATATTTATTAAATTAAATATATAAGTGAGTTACTACCCGCTAGCCACCGAAGCTGCAACTACTAAGCAACTAACCAGCCATAGCTAACTTCTTTGGAACTAAATAAACATTTAAAATTTGTTGACTTACTTTTAAACTTGAAATTGTCCCCAGAAGTAGCTGCCGGCTTCCGATCCGCCATCCTTTTGAAAATACCACGGTGTATTCTGGGTAAATTTTGACCAAGGCAAGGCTACCTCCCGCGTATCGTCGCTCAGCTAGCTAAACGGCTAACAAATGGTGAACACGCGTCTTGGTAGAACATGAACATTGGAACACGTCTTGGCGGTTCCCGATGACGTATCTCCTAGGCAACCGGGGGGGGGGGGGGGGGGGGTAAGACATCAAGGTGAGGATCCTTGGCATTGAGAAACACCCATGGTCTCAGTTATTTTATCATATAACATAGTTTATTGATTTCTATGAGTCTGCATTATTGTAAACAGAGGCGCCCCACAAAATTTTGATAAAGGTGGCCAAACAGGGCCAAAGAAATGTTTGGCATCAGACCAAATTGGTCTTTATTGTGACTCTAGGAGAGTTAAGCTTCTGGCAATGCATAGCATTGCTCCTTTATTTAAAAAAAAAACAACAAATAACACACAATTCAAATTTGAGAAACAAAAACATTTCAGAAAAATAGTTGTTAGACTGGTAGTTAGGCTGCTTTAAACTGAGAAGCTATGATGTCTGAGAGGTGCTCAGAGTTGAGCCATTGCTCCTCAGCTGTAGCTTCCTCTTGCACGTGAGAGGGGATTTCAGTCCAACATTTTCGTTTGTGACATCACAAGTGGGGACATTTTGAAATGGCTTGTTTTAGACAACTGACAATGGATGGATGGGTTTTTTCATGTTTGGGATGTGTAATGGAGATTAAATCTTCTATTCATTTTGCAATACAAAATCACACGGCAGCACAAAACAATGCAAAAGGTGAGATTTTCATAATGTTCCTTTTAAAGTAAGCATTGAAGGCAAATCCCCACTCCTGCACATTCACCATTTTAGCTTCATTAATCTGTGCTAGCGTCAGCTCCACATAGCCAAGAATGATTAGTTTGTAGAATGATCCAGAAACTAGGAGAAGAGGAAGAAAGTTGGCTGTATAGTGCAATATTTCAAAAAAGAAAGTAAGAGAACAGCTATGAAGAAGAAGAAAATCAGACATAAAAGATGATGCAGTGTCAGAAAAATGGTGACAGTAGATGGGATACATGAAAGAGTGAAAGAAGAATATCGGAAAAAAGAAGCAAGCAGAAAGGGATTGACGGACAAAAGCTCAGTTTCTTTAAAAAGTGATGAGAAAAAAAAGATGATGAGGATTTGGGTCTGGAATAGAAAGAAAATAATCTGAAATCTATACGGCAGGAAAACTTCATAAAGCTGAGTTCCAGTCAAACAGACAGCATGACAGGAAGATGAAAAGAGCTAAATAATGTGAGGCAGTGAAGCTGGCGAGCTCTGAGTGGGGGAGATGGCAGGGGATGAAGAGGACTGATTGATGCAGTGAAATTTAATGAAAACTGAAAAGTCAGACAGAATACATTTTTGGCCGCTGTTCCGGTAACTTCTGACTCCATCATCAAACGTGGAAACGCAGCCCTGTCGTTCATCCCAAATCAAGTGCACTCTTCCTCCATCAAATTCAAAATGTTCCATAAACACGTGAACAAGAAGGAATATTATTACAAAACATGGATAGGTTTCATCTAAATAACTAATTATGAACTTAAATTATACAGCTAAAATAACGTCAAAGATAAAAACCTTTGTAATCTGCAGGCTGTGTGATATTAGTCTTAATCCATCTCCAGGCTCAGGAGCTCTGGAACCAAAGCTGCTTCTCAGTGTCATTAAAGAACAGGATTAATGGAGCTTCTCTTTAATCATGTGATCAAAGAGAAACCTTAAGAAGTAAACACATTATTCTTCATTTCAGTCAGTCCCATAAAGGTCATCTGATAAAGTGATTGTTTAGCTTAGTGTGTCGGCCTTGATTAATCATTTATAACGCCACAGCAGAAGGTCAAAGCAAAAAAAAAGGTATCCTTGTTTTTGGTTTATTTACTGGCTTTTATTTTATCATCATTAAAAGGATGCAATTTGTGTAATACGAACTGCATTAATGGCACTTTTATTGTTTCTCTAATAGTATCATCTGTGATGTTTAAAGCTAGTCAGCACATCTGAGCCCAAAAATACAAGGAAATATGGCCTGAGTTTGTCCAATTATTTTCAAATGTTTACAACTTTATTTTTACAGCTATAATACATTTTAGTCAATTAGGACGTAAATGCCTCCAAGTCTGTGTTTGAAATACCAATAATACATAAAGCCTGGACTCTTGATTGCTAATTATATTTAGGATTTCATTCATATTAAGAAAACAACAAAAATGGACAACTCCAGGCTCCAGTTATCGTTTATAGTTACTTTCACATTGAGTTTTAACATGGAGGAACAAAAGGCAACCCGCGGTTCTGGGAATGACGGAAGTGGACATTTTCGTAAATTTTCTTGAAAATAATGGGAATGCGACCAGACAAATCGCAGTGGATATAGAAATGTCTAAATGAAAATATTTTCAGGAGAATAAAAATATTAAAATTTGTGACATCTGAATAAACCTGCTTTTGAGCAAATATGCAGTCCAGCTGCAGAAGTGGGGCCATGACAGTCTCAAGTTTTTCTACTGAAATCAAATCAAATCCCAAGACACGGTTCTAAACTTAGAGTCCTAAACAAGTAATTAAAAAAAATCGTTAATATGTGTAATAATATTTTCTAGATGTCAATATTTGCTTCTTAACGTGCAAAGTCGGCTGAAGGTATGCGAGAGCTAAGCAACTGCTTTGGACCTCCACACCAACAGGGGGCCACCAAGGGCACCAAGATTGGATGAGAAAAATAATTTTTATTTAATTAAATAATACAAACTAAAGGATATTACAGGTAGAAAAACAATTAAAATGTGTTTCTATAGTGTCACTTTGTTTTATTTTATAATGATTGACCGTTTTTTGTTATGTTTTAAACTGAATAAGGAGCCACGCCCATATACTTCATGACCATTGGTCCCCAGAAATAAGAAAAAATTAGTGCAAGTCGACAGGGCAATAAAAGCTATTTTCTAATTGTTGTGTCCTTAATTACAAATATATGTTGTTCAGTTTAAGTGAAAACTAAATATGTGTGTTTCGACTATGTCTGTCACGTAATTTAAGAATCACTACAAATCAGACGTTGCATATCACATCACAGCACAGCACTCACTTCCCCCCAGCGTAGTTGCGACATGACCTGATTTATAAAGGTTTTCTCCACGTTTAATGCTGCTCCTTTTGTCGTGGAAGAAAGATTCTAAGCTCGCTAAACTGACCTTTTTGCTTCTTCATCTCTGGTTTGGTGACGTCAATTTGGTGAGACAAACAATTGTAGCCCCACATATTGTTTCAAACAAAACATAAAATAACTTTTGCCGTCATTTGAACATTTGTGCCATCTTGGCATCAAAATGTGTCTTTAAAATTCACAGACATCATATGTGAAATCCGTGGCACATATCAAACAGGATTAGAAAATAGCTTTTACAGACCCATTGATTGGCATTCATTTTTTCTCTTTTCAGGAGACCCGTGTTTCCGACCAGAAAGGGAGGAGACTTGAGCCTAATTTATGCTTCTGCGTTGGTCCGGAAAGACGTAACGCCATTATCCGTCCTTGCAAAAGCTCTCCAGCAGGCAGGCGGACAGAGTCGACCTCACCTTTCTTAAGATCCGTCCAACGAGATGGAGAACACAAGCTTGTGATTGGTCAGGACGCCGTTTTCATCAACAGCACCGCCATTTCGCTCTCAAAAACATTAGGAGAGCCGGAGATTTCTAGCGGCAGACACGGAGCAGCCTGAAGAAAAGCTCATGGAAAAACTCTAAAATTATGAATGTTTAATTCACCCATGCCTAGAGGAGTATAAAGATATACAACAAGCGTTTTATACGTGGTTGGAAATGACGGGAAATATGGGTTTAGGGGTGACGAGCGCATGAAGAGGTGGAGGAGAATGAGGAACAAATTTGCCCATGTTAAAACGTATCTGAAATACAAAAACACAATATAAACACAATAGTAAATGCATCATCTTGGACCGGATACATGACAGGATACTCCAGAACAGCAATATGCTCTCCGTTGTCCTGGTGGGTAATTGCTTTGCTACACTCCCCAGGAGATGGAGAAGTCCAAGGAAAACACACCTCTCCCTTGTAAAGCTGACTTAGAAGCATAAACTAGGGTTTAGGCATCCTATTGAATAGTTTATTTACAAAGTCCCTTCCCGCTCCCAGTCAAGGAGGCCAGGGAGCTATACATAATGCAAACATACATAAAATCATGTTAAACCACCAATAAAGTAAAAATGAACTCATTAAGCAATAAAAAACAATGAAATAATTTTAAGCAATAAGACCACAGAACAATAACAAGACACTGTACACTAAATGCATTAATAAAACCAGCTAAGTGATCTAAATCAACTGGGAGGGACATGGACTGTTTTATCTCTGATGGAAGTTGGCTTTAGGAACAAAGAACTATAACTGAAAAAGCCCAATCACTCCTAGTCTTGTATTTGGACTGAAGAGTCACAAGCAGGTCACTCTGAACCGAGCTTGTTGCAGGAACGTAACCAATCACAAGTGAAGCTAAATATGGTGGCGATGATCCTGACAGAGACAAAGACCAGGATTTTCACCAGAGCGCAGTATTTCATTGGTAGCCAGTTCAAGGATGCTAGGAGTGGAGTAACATGCTCCCCCTTTTGAGCTCCCCATATGAACCTGGCAGAATTTTGCACCAGCTGCAGCCATGATTCTGAAGACTGGCTCAAGCTGGCACAAAGGGAAATGCAGTAGTCCAATCTAGAAGAATTGTTCTGTTCTTTTGTGAGAATTGGTTTAATCCAATCTAGGGCTGGGCGAAATGACCTAAAATCAATATCACAATATATTGAGATTTATAGGATCATAGGATTATATTTATCACCTTGATAACGATAAATGGACGATAACTACAGGTATGCAAAAGTTGTCCACTAGATGGAGCTGTCACGTGTATTAGTTGAGTCATTTTTACGTGACTCAAGGTGGTACAGCTTCTTAAAGGGACATGAGCGTTGCCAACCTACACACATCTTTTCATTTTTTCATTATCAAATTTATTGACATGGGAAAAATAATCTTGATAAGAGTCAGAAATTTTGATCACTTCGATTGGGGGAAAACCATGTATCCTGTCTACATATCCTGGCCTGCCAGACTCACCCTCTGTCTATTCTACACAGAGGACGAGTCAGGACACTCAAAAGCAGAGAACACCATGAGGGTGGGAGTAGCCAGCTCTTAAATAACCAATCAGAAAATGGTTGGAAATGATAACTGTATCCCGCAATGCTGTGATTTTTTAGCTGTAGTCAAAGATGGCGTCTGGCAATGACGCAAACATCTTTCTTTGGAAGAAAGGTTTTTAGCGCTTCTTCTTGTTGTGGTTTTAAAGACATGTCCAAGTCATCTCTGTCATTCTGAACAGAGGAAAGAGCTGCAGCAAACTCCGCTTAAGATGACATCTTTGTTGTTTATGAGAAACTGAGCATCGCACAGACCCGGTGCCAGAGGACTTCACTTGGAGGGGCAGTGGGTTTTTCTGGGGGGGGGGGGGGGGGGGGGGGTATGGGGGGGCAGTAAACCGTGTTTTTATCAACCAACCCCTTTGCATGTCTGGTGGACGTTACATACATATACTTCCGGGTCAAATCCGTCGTTTTCCGTCACCAACTTGTTCTACATAACTAACTGAAAATCTAAGATTCTTCATTGTTTTATTCCGATTATGTATGCCAATTAAAGATGCAATCAAAACTTAAGACAAAGTAACCAATTTTACTGAACCTCTTAGAAAAATACTTGCAACTCAACGTTCTTAGCTGCGCCTGCGCACCACAGAGTCACCATCTCAAAACAACCCTTACGTCCAGTTAATGTTCTCAATCTCCAATAAAGTACTTAGTCCACAAGTCTTCTTCCAAATCCTGCCCTGCAGCTTGATACCTTAGTAAATTCTTCTTTTTGCATGTATTTCTCATAATGTTTACATCACGAATACTAGTTAGCATCAGGTTAGCATGCTACTTCTTGGCTGCCTGCTTCTTCTTGGTAAACTGTGACTTGGTGTGTTACTGCTACCAGGTAAGAAGTATAAACTAGGTCTTCTAAACAAGATTTAGACAATCTAGAGTGTTTTCTTTCTTAAAAGAGAACAGACAACCCTGTATTTAAGATGGTTCAAAAATAGTTTCAACTTTAATATGCGTTTTAAAACATTTGAATCAAAAGGACAGCAGACACCCCTGAATTCTAAATGGTAACAAAGAGTTTGATGAGGAATGAGAACTAAACTGTCTGCAGGGGAAACAGTATGCTGCATCTGTTTTCACTGAATACTCCAACCATGTTCTATTTTGGTACCATGATGAAGAAAAACTGCGTTTTTTTCCCAGAGAAAAGTCGAACTGGATAATTTTCCAGGCGCACCTGATTAGGCTTATCCACCCCGAGGTCATCTGAACGGCGATTTATGTTGGTGCTGCTGCCACTCGGTGGCGCAATTGCCTGCTGAGACTGTGCTGGAGGCACCGAGAGAGGAGGAACAGAAGCGCTTGTAGCTGCAACTTCTGGCTGCACTGGCCTTTCTGATGATGCGTCATCCCTGCTTGTGCTAGCATTGTTTTTCTGTTTGCTGAACCAAGCTCTGATATCCATTTCAGCAAGCTACTGTACCAAAGCGTCTTCTACTGCATCTAAAACTGTTGAGTAGTAACCTAGAGCGCCCTCTGTTGATCGTCTTGAGCCAATACATTTGCATGCGGTGCTGTAATCTGTCCTGGGCGGGCCAGATCTGCAAATGGGCGGGCCGGGCCCACCCAGGCCCGGCCTTGACGCCGGGCCTGGCATCGCAGTGTGTGCCTTACGCTGCTCAGCGCTAATTGGCTCGGTTAGAATTCTCAGGGGGTGTGGTTATTTGAATGGGAGTGTTACCAGGTCCTTTGCTTTCCATAAGAAAGCACTGGCATGGCTGGCCAGGCTAATCTACAAAGACGCATGAACGTAATGGTCAGTACAGGATATGTGTGTGTTAGCGAATACTGCTTTGTAGCAGACTTGGTAGTGTAGTGGTTAGAGTGCCAGACTGGCATGCAGTTTTGTGGAGGTTTGACTTCGGGTCACTGCAGTAACGTTTTTTTCTTCCTTTTTTTAGCTACACTTGTCAGCATTACGTTTTCTGTCTTTGTTGGTAAACTGTTTAAAATATTAGGACTAATATGTTTTTTTTAACTTACTTTTCATTTATTTAAGCAGTGTGAGTCCGTGTGAGGTGAGCAGAGTAAATCAACTACAATGCTGCTTGGAAATGACCCAATTCAAAGATTTATAGAGACGCTAAATATTTAGCAGAAAATGATCATCAAAACTAAAATATAAAAACACGAAATCTACTTAAGCTGGCTAAATAAACTACTACCGTCACCAGGAGTAGACTGGCGTCAGCCCATGGCAAAACGAGATAAAATGCATTTGCTTAAACCACTGAACTACCGAGGCCAATTCAATAGCAGCCTTGCCTAGGACGCTCTTGTAGGCGCATTTTGTTGGAGCAGAGGTGGGCGGCGTTTCGCTCAAATGAACCTTTTTCTTTCCACGTATAAATTCAGGCTGATGAAAGTAACTCGTAATTAAGATACATTTTTTTCTCTTTATTTATTCTGGACAATGTCCATTAATGAACAATAAAGTACTTATGTACAGACTGTAAATGAGCCAGATTATAGCATAGTAGCTAATTTCCATCTGTAGTCCCTAGGCAGCAAAACTAACATTGAACACACAGACAATATACAATTCTAAAACTCCAATGGCATTACAGACAGACAAACAAATTACATTTCAACAATAAAGATTAGTTAGGTGCGTACATGACTGGGAACTTTTATGGTACTGTTTAAGGTGCTTTTTGAAAATACTATAGGTGTGACGTTCTCTAATATTCCTTGGTACACTATTACAAAAAATGACATCTTAATAGTGCCAACGGTAATATTTTATCATATATTGTACTTACCTTTGCTCTCAAAGATTTAAAATATTTTATTTCTTGCATCTAATTTAATTTGTGTATTTAAAATTTGATTTTATAATCTGCTATTTTATGTTGTCACATTGATTTTTATGTTTTATATTCTTGCTGTTCTTGCACCTGGAAAGAACATAAAATTGCTTCTGTGTATGAAATGTGCAATATCAATAAAGCAGCTTTGCCTTTTCCCGTGAACAAATGAAATATTCTGCACAATTCAACAAACTGGTTATTTTTGAATGAGTTTCACTGCTAATGAGACACGGACTACTCATACTTAGTATGATTTATAATAGTAGCCTGGATCACATGGCAACCGGACACTCCAGGTGGAAGATCCAGGTGTGCCACCAGCATTTAAAATGAGCCACATCTGGTAAAGGATGAATCACTCCTTATGCAGACTAGCGGGAAGGATGGAAAGTTTTAATTTAGTAATAAAGGGGCTGTTTAGATTAATGCAAAAACAAGCAAATGTTTTGCGTTTTTTTTCAGCTTTATCCTTCAGCCCAAATTAAATATTCTGCATACCAACTGGATCGTTTGGTTTAGAGAATGAGTGTTTCCACCATGTAAATGAAGAATGTCAAAAAATATAAAGGGTGGACTTGAGACACATGAATTGGACTCAAGCTACAATTTTAACATCTGTAGACTCAGTTTGATTAACTCAAAAGACTGGGGATGTAACTAGCGCCTTAAAACCAATAAATTGTGACTCAACCCAGTCTTGAGTCTGTTGACTTGAAAAAAACTTGATAAATTTAAATTTACAGGGAAACCCAAATTGTTTACATGATGAAGTATAGCTGTATTTGCCGCTTCTTCTGGCAGATAACAGCATTGTTTAGTGGGCGTTTCTGTTGATCAAATTACAAAATTTAGGACTCGCATACCTGTGGGACTTGGGATCAACTCCAGGCAAGAACATGGGACTTAAAACGACTAAAGACTTGCTTGCCTTTAGATTTGACTTGACTTGAGACTTGGATATTTTAGTACCAGTCTTAGTACTTGAATTAACTCAAGACTTGCCAAACTTGGCAATTGACTTGTGACTTGCATATCTTGGAAAATGGCTTTGTTTGAGACTTGCATGTCTCATCGCTTCACTCAAGATTAGCATGTTTTGGGACTTGACTTTAGACGTGCATGTCTCTGAACTTGACACAAGATCTGCATGTCTGTAAACTTGACTTTAGACTTGCATGCTTTTAGACTTGACTCGAGACTTTTCTATCTTGGGACCTCAGACTTGCATTGTCACGACCTTTGAACTTTCAAAAACTAAAAATTTCCAACAAAAGGTCATGGATGACAACTCCAGACTTGTAATTGAAAAAATATAATTCATTTATTTCATGCATAAAATATAACACAGAATCACCCAGTAATGTCTTCTATTTAAAATCTAAATTGAATTTAACTTAAACTAATCAGTCAAGTCCATAAAGTGATCAAAAAGTAATTTGTAAGAACCCTCTCATCACCACCACCTGTCATCAGGAAAACCATCTGTGCTCCATCACAACGTGCTCTTGAAAGGAACGATAAATGGGTTGGTCCAAAGGTTCACAGACTTATCACACTTTTCCCAAAAATTAAAAATGAAAGCTTTAGATTGCAATTTGACATAATATATTCTCACTGTTTAAAGAAAACCAGAATAAATAAAACCAAAAACTCCCAAAACGCAACTTTGGCCACAAAATGCATGTTTCTAATCTTGACTCGAGACTTGGATGTCTCTTACTTTGACTTTAGACTTTCATGATGACTTAAGATTTGCATGTCTTGGAACTTGACTTCGAACGCATTTCTCAAAACCTGACATCAGACTTGCATGTCTTCGTCTAAGGATTTGCATGTCTTGGAACTTGACATGACTTTGGAACGACTTGTCTTGAAACCTTGCATTTTTTGTGGCTTGTCTTGACTCAAGACTTGCATGTATTGGGACCTGACTTTAGATTTGCATGTCTCTGAACTTGACACAAAACTTGCCTTGGGACTTTACTTTAGAAATGCATGTCTCTAAGACTTGCAAATCTTGCGACATGACTTGTGATTTTTATGTCTTGGAACTTGAATTAACTCAAGACTTGTCAATCTTGGCAATTGACTTGACTTGTGACTTGCATTTCTCAAAACTTGTCATAAGACTTGCATATCTTGAAACTTGACTTGACTTTTGGACTTGGTTGTCTCTTAAGACTTGACTTGCATCTGAAGAAACTTGCATTTCTTGGGACTTGACTAAAGTTTCATAGCTTGGAACTTGTCATAACTCGAGACTTGCGTGTCTCTGATCTTGACTAAAGATTTGCATGTCTTGTGACCTGATTTTAGATTTGCATGTCTCTGAACTTGACTTGGCTCAAGACTTGAAAACTAATGCCTTAGGGCTTGGCTCAAGGTTAGTAGCTTGTGACTTATTTTAACTCGAGATTTTTATGTCTCTGCACTTGCAAGATAATGATTGGTTCTGCCTCTGAAACATTAGGTAGGCTATTACAACAGATGACTTGTTAACAAGTCATCTGTTGTAATAGCCAGTTCAATCAATTACAAGTCCAGAACTAGAATTTTTGGCACCAAAGGAAAGGGGGGGAGCAGAGTAGAAAAATGAGGGAGGAGTGAAGGACCCACTGCTCTGGTTGAATCAGTGCTTCATGTCATTTTCAGCCCTTTGTTAGAAACCATCTGGATGGGGGGGGGGGGCAGCTGGAGGGACGAAGGCAGCAGATAAATACTGACTGCTGATGGAGGAAGCGGTGTGTACTGAATGGGAGGGAGAGTGTGATTGCGGGGAGAGGAGAAAGGTTTCCTCTCAGTAGTCCCACCTCTCAATCTGACAGCAGCAGCCCGTTTTTCCTCTCCTCCTCGGCGGTGAAAAGCCACCAGGTAAGAGAAGCGACCACATTCTCTCATCCCTGCAGCAACAATCGCTCTTCGCAATGATGACAATTCAAATAGTGACAGAAACGAAGAGGAGACTGTCAAAAGGGAAAAAAAGGCGAGAAAGGAGGAAAAAGGAAAATCCCGGTGGCGCGTTCGTGCTTGCAGAGACGTGCAGGATTATAGAAGATATTCTAAAATCGCAAACTCAGCAGTTGTTAACTTTCTTTAAAAAAAAAGTTTGGCAGTCCTTACAGCAAGTTTGCAATCGCCTCTCAGCCCGGCTGTGTGTGCGTGTTGTTTATCCGGACTGCAGCTTCATGCCAAATTGATGCTCAGTTGTTGTAGACGTGGCTTCTTAAGCGAAATCGCCAGGACTGTGTGTGTGTGTGCGTGTGTGTGCGCGCGCGCGCGTGTGGTTGTGGCATAATGATTGTTGTGCACACACGTCTCAGGAGGGAGGGAGGATTAAAGGGTGGAACTGTTTAATTAAATGGAAATCTGTTGTTAGAAACTAACAACTTCCTGAGGTTGTGCTTGCAAAAGTTTAGCTGCTGTTGTATTGTCTTTAGCGGTCTAGCCATGACAGCAGATTGGGCAGTGTTCTTTAAAAGTGAGGAAAATGAACAAATGGAGGATAAAAGATGAGGTGTTAGATTTGGATAAAGTTGAACAGACCCTAAGAGTTGTGTAGTTACCCTTTTATGTTGTGCTCTAATCAAATGAGACATTTTTTTACCGTTTCCTGCCTAAGGGTCCTCCTTTTATCTGTATGATTAACCTAATATATTTTATAACACAAGTCATCAAAACAGGATAAGTACATTGTGATAATTTACTTAATGCATTTTATTGTTTGTATTTTGTACATCTGTTGTTTAAAAAGTAAACAATCATTAGAAAGAAATGTGTTAGACATTAGAGAAAATCCATCAAAAGTTACAAGTCTTGAGAAATGCATCATCCCTTAGCTAACATCTTCCATAGTGGTACTAAAGTACTATTTAATGTGTCAAATGGTGCAACCTATTTTAGAACAAATTGGCACAAATGGTGTATTTGTTAGAAACTACTAGGGGTGTGTATTGGCACGAATCTGGCGATACGATAAATTGCGATACTAAAAGACGATATTTTGATCTTTAAATATATGAATAATTTAAGACACATAACATTATCGTTGGGATTCCATGTTCCATCAGAATGAAGGATGTAAAAACTGCTGCCTAGCCGTCGGATTTTGAACGCACAAGAAAGGTTTGCATTTAAATTCTCAATAAAAAACAGATATCCTGCTTTTAAAACTGCGTTAGTGAGTCTACAGAGTAAGCTAGGCTTTCAACGCAGTCATGGAACACTCACCCCTCCCCTTGGGTATCTTCCCTGAGATACTTCTGCCGGAACCAGAAATCCGCAATGCCGGAGGGCATAAGATAGTGCTAAACACTAGTCTCCATTTTTGTTTGTCTCTTATTGTCTGTGACTTGAAATAGTGTTGCTAAATACGTGACTACATAATGAGTGGGGAAGTTCAGAAGTGCAGTAGTTCGGTGAGGCAGACAATGGTTTGTCCAATGGTTTGATCCGAAACATGTTATTGGTGGAGGATTGTAGACAAATGCGAGAGGACCATTTTATTATTTTTTTGTTGTTTATTTTATTTTTTATCTTCACAATACTTTAAAGCTATGCTACGGTATGTTAGAACATTGTTGAGAGGCACATAAAAATGTTTTAAGCTAGTTTGTTTTCCAAATTTGCCATTACAGCGTTATGTATCAATTCAGTATCATCAGACAAAATATCACAATATTTCAGAGTATCAATATTTCTGTTCATCACTACAAACTAACAGAGGTGTGACCAAGTTACTGCTTTGCAGTTCATAAGTAAGTCACATGTCTTTCTAGTCAAGTCTCGAGTCAAGTCAAAGACAACCAAGTCCAAGTCGAGTCCAAAGTCAATGATGTGGAAGTCCAAATCAAGTCCAGTTCCTTAACTTTGAATTTTCAAGTCATGTTCAAGTCGTCTGTCCAACTTCAATTTAATGACAATGACGATAAATAAATTCCAGAAATAAAGCTTCTTAAAGCTTCATTTATTTGCTCAAACAAGCAGAAAGTGCATCTGAAACTGATTATAAACAAAGTGCTGCTGCATTTAGTAGTACAAGATCAAACCCAGAACGAAGAATGATTTATGATTTTTGTCCATGTCGTGCCACTTTTGTGCTAAAGTATCAAATATGCTCAAGTTATTAAGTCAACAGATGCAAGTCGATTCAAGTCGCAAGTCATTGGCATTCACCTCCAAGTCAAGTCGTAAGTCTTTATAGATTTTATCAAGTCAAGTCAGAAGTCATTAAAATAATGACTCAAGTCTGACTCGAGTCCAAGTCATGTGACTCGAGTCCTCACCTCTGCAAACTACAAATTTGCTAAGCTATCCGTTATGTCGACACTGGTTGAGTTTTTATGCCAGAATGGTCCATACATTAAAATTAAAAGCCAAACAAACTAGTGGTTTCTCTTTAAATGATAAAGACCACAAATAACTCAACAATAGACCTTAGATCTTCTCAAAACTTCTTCCAATGGAAATCTGTGTTAGATCAGCTGATCTATTCATGCTACAGACAAAACAAATGCCTCTTGGCTGGAAACTCAGAAAAGTTCAGATATTGCTGCCTGTCACACAGTGGTCAGTGTTGTTCGGGTAATAAGGGTTGCTGAGTCATCTTTGTTGTGAATCACCTGGGCATCATTCAGAGGAAACAATGTGAGGCAATTTCTTCATTTAATTTTTATTGGCATTTTTTCAGCATTTTCATCCATTACATGCTGCGTTAATGTAATGTTTGGAGTTGTTAAACTAGCCTACCAGTTAGACAACTTCTGCAAAGGGAAAATGTGCAGTTTATTCCTTTAGAGAGGTCCAAAGTAAAAAAAAAAAAAAACAGAAAAAAAGAGCAGCTTTAGTTTCTAAATTAAATCTACACCTCCCTGTGTTTGTTTTCCTTCATGGTTAAAACAATTCTTAAAGCAAATAAACACCCCAACGTTGAAAGCATGACATTATCAATAAAAAAGAATATGAGCAAATAAAACTGAACACGATAAATCTCAACTTATTCATAACACTTTTCAGACGTGTTTCCTCTGACATCTGGCCAACTGTAACAGTGAAACACATCCTGATAACTGCTGTGCTTAAATTTTTCTGGCAGTACGTCCGATAAAAATGTCAAGGCAGAGCTCCAGTCTTTTCACTTTCTCACCGTTTGGTTCCATCCATCTTCTGAAATCCTGTTAACATTCATCCATCATCATAAAACCTCAGAGAATCTCATGTGTCTCATCTCTGGTTAATATTATTTCCATTTTTTCTCAGCCTTGTTTTCTTTGGTTCCTCCCTTTTTCTTTTCCATAAGACTAGTGTTGTCAAAGAGATTTTTCGTTTAAAATCCTCTCATTGGGTTAGTTTTCTTTGAAGAACCAATTAAATTGAAAAAGCTCAAATATCAAGCAGCATAACATTAATTTTAAGGATATTGTGTTAAACAAAATGAATGCAAAAAAGATTCA
>NC_091746.1:75721860-75764360 GCF_043380555.1 Nothobranchius furzeri | reverse complement strand
GTTACAGGGGGTTTATCATGTGACCATAATAGTAATAATCTTTGAGTGAAAAATGTACGTGTTTGTGTAAGTATGCATTAAAAACATCAGTATATATAGGTTATAGGTGCATTAATAACGTCAGTATATACAGGTTATAGGTGCATTAATAACATCAGCACATATAGGTTATAGGTGCATTAATAACGTCAGTATATATAGGTTATAGGTGCATTATTAACGTCAGCACATATAGGTTATAGGTGCATTAATAACGTCAGTATATATAGGTTATAGGTGCATTATTAACGTCAGCATATATAGGGTATAGGTGCATTAATAACGTCAGTGTATATAGGTTATAGGTGCATTAGTAACATCAGCACATATAGGTTATAGGTGCATTAATAACGTCAGTATATATAGGTTATAGGTGCATTATTAACGTCAGCATATATAGGGTATAGGTGCATTAATAACGTCAGTGTATATAGGTTATAGGTGCAAAAATAACGTCAGCACATATACGTTATAGGTGCATTAATAACGTCAGCACATATAGGTTATAGGTGCATTAATAACGATATAGGTTATAGGTGCATTAATAACGTCAGCACATATAGGTTATAGGTGCATTAATAACGTCAGCACATATAGGTTATAGGTGCATTAATAACGTCAGCACATATACGTTATAGGTGCATTAATAACGTCAGTATATATAGGTTATAGGTGCATTATTAACGTCAGCATATATAGGTTATAGGTGCATTAATAACGTCAGCACATATAGGTTATAGGTGCATTAATAACCTCAGCACTTATTGGTTATAGGTGCATTAATAACGTCAGCACATATAGGTTATAGGTGCATTAATAACGTCAGCACATATAGGTTATAGGTGCATTAATAACGTCAGCACATATAGGTTATAGGTGCATTAATAACATCAGTATATATAGGTTATAGGTGCATTAATAACGTCAGCACATATAGGTTATAGGTGCATTAATAATGTCAGCACATATAGGTTATAGGTGCATCAATAACGTCAGTATATATAGGTTATAGGTGCATTATTAACGTCAGCACATATAGGTTATAGGTGCATTAATAACGTCAGCACATATAGGTTATAGGTGCATTAATAACGTCAGCACATATAGGTTATAGGTGCATTAATAACGTCAGCACATATAGGTTATAGGTGCATCAATAACGTCAGTATATATAGGTTATAGGTGCATTATTAACGTCAGCACATATAGGTTATAGGTGCATTAATAACGTCAGCACATATAGGTTATAGGTGCATTAATAACGTCAGCACATATAGGTTATAGGTGCATTAATAACGTCAGCACATATAGGTTATAGGTGCATTAATAACGTCAGCATATATAGGTTATAGGTGCATTAATAACGTCAGCACATATAGGTTATAGGTGCATCAATAACGTCAGTATATATAGGTTATAGGTGCATTATTAACGTCAGCACATATAGGTTATAGGTGCATTATTAACGTCAGCACATATAGGTTATAGGTGCATTAATAACGTCAGCACATATAGGTTATAGGTGCATTAATAACGTCAGCACATATAGGTTATAGGTGCATCAATAACGTCAGCACATATAGGTTATAGGTGCATCAATAACGTCAGTATATATAGGTTATAGGTGCATTAATAACGTCAGCATATATAGGTTATAGGTGCATTAATAACGTCAGCACATATAGGTTATAGGTGCATCAATAACGTCAGTATATATAGGTTATAGGTGCATTATTAACGTCAGCACATATAGGTTATAGGTGCATTAATAACGTCAGCACATATAGGTTATAGGTGCATTAATAACGTCAGCACATATAGGTTATAGGTGCATTAATAACGTCAGCACATATAGGTTATAGGTGCATCAATAACGTCAGTATATATAGGTTATAGGTGCATTAATAACGTCAGCACATATAGGTTATAGGTGCATTAATAACGTCAGCACATATAGGTTATAGGTGCATCAATAACGTCAGTATATATAGGTTATAGGTGCATTAATAACGTCAGCATATATAGGTTATAGGTGCATTAATAACGTCAGCACATATAGGTTATAGGTGCATTAATAACGTCAGTATATATAGGTTATAGGTGCATTAATAACGTCAGCATATATAGGTTATAGGTGCATTAATAACGTCAGTATATATAGGTTATAGGTGCATTAATAACGTCAGCACATATAGGTTATAGGTGCATTAATAACGTCAGCATATATAGGTTATAGGTGCATTAATAACGTCAGTATATATAGGTTATTGGTGCATTAATAACGTCGGCACATATAGGTTATAGGTGCATTAATAACGTCAGTATATATAGGTTATAGGTGCATTAATAACGTCAGCATATATAGGTTATAGGTGCATTAATAACGTCAGTATATATAGGTTATAGGTGCATTAATAACGTCAGCACATATAGGTTATAGGTGCATTAATAACGTCAGTATATATAGGTTATAGGTGCATTAATAACGTCAGTATATATAGGTTATAGGTGCATTAATAACGTCGGCACATATAGGTTATAGGTGCATTAATAACGTCAGTATATATAGGTTATAGGTGCATTAATAACGTCAGCATATATAGGTTATAGGTGCATTAATAACGTCAGTATATATAGGTTATAGGTGCATTAATAACGTCAGCACATATAGGTTATAGGTGCATTAATAACATCAGCATATATAGGTTATAGGTGCATTAATAACATCAGTATATATAGGTTATTGGTGCATTAATAACGTCGGCACATATAGGTTATAGGTGCATTAATAACGTCAGTATATATAGGTTATAGGTGCATTAATAACGTCAGTATATATAGGTTATAGGTGCATTAATAACGTCAGTATATATAGGTTATAGGTGCATTAATAACGTCAGCACATATAGGTTATAGGTGCATTAATAACGTCAGCACATATAGGTTATAGGTGCATTAATAACGTCAGTATATATAGGTTATAGGTGCATTAATAACGTCAGCACATATAGGTTATAGGTGCATTAATAACGTCAGTATATATAGGTTATAGGTGCATTAATAACGTCAGCATATATAGGTTATAGGTGCATTAATAACGTCAGTATATATAGGTTATAGGTGCATTAATAACGTCAGCATATATAGGTTATAGGTGCATTAATAACGTCAGCACATATAGGTTATAGGTGCATTAATAACGTCAGCACATATAGGTTATAGGTGCATTAATAACGTCAGCATATATAGGTTATAGGTGCATTAATAACGTCAGCACATATAGGTTATAGGTGCATTAATAACGTCAGCACATATAGGTTATAGGTGCATTAATAACGTCAGCATATATAGGTTATAGGTGCATTAATAACGTCAGCACATATAGGTTATAGGTGCATTAATAACGTCAGCACATATAGGTTATAGGTGAATTAATAACGTCAGCACATATAGGTTATAGGTGCATTAATAACGTCAGCACATATAGGTTATAGGTGCATTAATAACGTCAGCACATATAGGTTATAGGTGCATTAATAACGTCAGCACATATAGGTTATAGGTGCATTAATAACGTCAGTTTTTATAGGTTATAGGTGCATTAATAACGTCAGCACATATAGGTTATAGGTGCATTAATAACGTCAGCACATATAGGTTATAGGTGCATTAATAACGTCAGCACATATAGGTTATAGGTGCATTAATAACATCAACACATATAGGTTATAGGTGCATTAATAACGTCAGCATATATAGCTTATAGGTGCATTAATAACGTCAGCACATATAGGTTATAGGTGCATTAATAACATCAACACATATAGGTTATAGGTGCATTAATAACGTCAGCATATATAGGTTATAGGTGCATTAATAACGTCAGCACATATAGGTTATAGGTGCATTAATAACGTCAGTATATATAGGTTATAGGTGCATTAATAACGTCAGCACATATAGGTTATAGGTGCATTAATAACGTCAGCACATATAGGTTATAGGCCAAAACAATATTAATAATCGGCTCTCGACCCCTAGTTTATTTCCTGTACTTTCATTTCTTTTACCATCTGGTTTCGTGTTTTGGGACGAGCTCCTCTCCACTTGAGAACCAGGAGCAGCACAGAGCGTGTCCGTCTCTCTGGGAACCCCTCCTAGTGGGGGAGCCTTGGTGGAGTACAGAGCGTGCTCAGCCCTGGGGTGGTGGGTTAAATTACTAAAGAATGTGCTGAGTGAGAGTGTTGTCCCGCTTCACACACACATTTGGCGGGACAGAGACGAGTCCGTGAGCAGCAAACACAACACCAAGCCAATCAACACCCCTCCCCCTTATGAGGGCCGACGGTTTGTAAAAATGCCAGTGCCGAGTTTTGGTCCCAGTCCACCGCTGCTAGTTGCCCCTATCTTGGTGCCTGTATGCTGGGGTTTACCCCAGTGAACGAGAGGGTAGCCTCCCAATGCCTACGTGTGGGGGGACGGGTCCTGGCTGTGGTTTGTGCTCATGCACCAAACTACAGCGCAGACTACAGAGTTTCTCCTAAGAGGTACCCCCCCCAACCCCTGCTCTCAAGGACGACGCACGGCAGCCAAGGTGTTGTGGGGATCCGATTTGGTGGCCTGAGTATCGGGTCTCTTCTTTAAGCAGATGATGTGGTCCTTTTGGTTTCATCAGAACGTGATCTCCGGCTTTCGCTGGAGCGGTTCGCAGCCAAGTGAGAATCAGCTCCTCTAAATCCAAGAACGCCTTGGGATTCCCCCGGAGGAGCTGGCCCAAGTGGCTGGGGAGAGGGAAGTCTGGGCGTCTCGACTTAGGCTGCTGCCCCCGCGACCCGACTCCGGATAAGCAGAAGAAAATGGATGGATGGATGACATAATACTGTAGATTAAGACATTTTACTCTATCTAAAATGTAAAAATGAATCCTTCCAGTAGCTAACTAGCTAGCTAACATGAGACAGGATGATTGAGTGAGTAGTGTGAGCAGGTCAGTGATGAATCAGACTTCACTTATTCTGACTGGCTGATTTTCATAATCCACTCTCATCCTGTTGGGATCCACGGTTAGAAGACAGCCCCACAATCAGCCAATCAGAATACTACAAAAGTGAGATGAGATTAGAATAGATTAGAGCCAACCCTGAAACATGCAGCGGGATGAGGTTCTGTTAGCCCGACTGAAGATGACCAAATATGGATTCATACAAGAGACATGAGGCGTCTGATTGGCTGTAAAGTGGGGTCATCTGAGATCAAACCAGCCGCCACCATCGGCATGATGGCTGTGAAGATCCTGTTACACAGAGGTGTAAACAAAGCACAGGGGGGGGGGGGGGTGTTCACATCAATGCGTCTGATCCGACCCAAACATCCTGCAGCACCAGGAAGGTCCCGGCAGGAAATCAGAATGAAACTGTGAATGTTTGTGAGTGTGATCCCAAACTGAACACATGACAGCGACATGAGTGAAAACATGAATCACCAAGAAACTAAACCGAAGGACCAAGAGTTGCTTTCACCAAAACCGCCGGTCCTCCGTCAAAACCACTTCCTGTCAGGTCAGGGACACATCTTCCTGTCAGCGCTGGCGGCTCAATCGTCTTTCACCGCTCATTCAGGTGGGAGACACCGTGGACAGGTTTCATGTCCCTCACACACACACACACACACACACACACACACACGCGCACGCACGCACACACACACACACACACACACACAGCTATCCAGCTTGTTTTAGTTGAGTCCCAGCTCTAACATATCTGACACACGTGAGCAGCAGGTTATGGCGCTATGCAGAAGCCCGGTAATCACCTGTTTTACTTAAACCAGGTACGTTGAAGCAGGGAAACAACTAAAACATGTGGATAGTGGCCTTTGAGGGGAGTTGCCCACCCATGATTTAATCTCCAATCAGCCTAATGGGCATGCTGCAGCTTTTACTTTGCTGAATTTAGTTACGGCTGAATGGTTGGTGGCGCTGATGCCTTGCAGCAAGATGGTTGCAAGTTTGAATCCAAGCTGCTGCCTTTCAGCATGGAGAAACCTGCTGCCTAACCCTTCAACACAGTTGATTCACCTGTTCAGTAGCTCATCAGGCTCTGCAGAAGCCTGTTAATTAAAATTGGGTGTGCTGAAGCAGGGAAACCTCTAAAACGTGCTGGATAGTGGCTCTCGGGGACCAGGGCTCCCTACCCCTGCCCTAACTTGTCCCTGGGTGTCCCTGTGATGGACTAGAGACATGTCCAGCAGAAGGTTGAGGGACTGGATGAATCTTTTGACCATCGACCACAGCCTGATCCCTTTACCGTTTGTTTAGGGCTGGTATATCTTTTTCATTGAAGCTAAAACACAAAGTGTGCACGTGAAATGCACTCCATGAAATCCATTTTAATCTCTTTCCTTCTTTTCCCCCAAACTTTCTATTCCACAATCTAAAATCATTCATCCAGAAAAAAGGCTGAATGTGGAGAGAAACGTGAAAAAAGTGTGGATTCACGATGATGTCATCACAGATTTTAAGGCTTTTCCTTCGATTTCGCCGTTTTGTTGAGATTTTGAGATGTAATTTTTTATTTTTCCACCATGACTGAGACAAACACTTGTTTTTGTATGGGAGGTGTGATGGAGACATTCAGGGGTCCGATGCCCCCCACGGAGCAGGAAGCTCACGCCACAGGGATATAACAGGAAGTTCATAACTTTTCCACTTCTAGCCAGCTTTTTTTTCTATAAATAAAACAATTAAATACACAAATATTCAACACAGTGTCGACATTTCAGACAGAACCAGATTAAACGTCAGATCCTGCAGCAGAACTAAAATGTTTCAACACAAAAGTAAATATGTCTGCAGAGAAAAAGCATTTTAAGTTTGTAAATAACTGAGAGCAGAGAGTGTGTGTGTGTGTGTGTGTGTGTGTGTGTGTGTGTGTGTGTGTGTGTGTGTGTGTGTGTGTGTGTGTGTGTGTGTGTGTGTGTGTGTGTGTGTGTGTGTGTGTGTGTGTGTGTGTGTGTGTGTGTGTGTGTGTGTGTGTGTGTGTGTGTGTGTGTGTGTGTGTGTGTGTGTGTGTGTGTGTGTGTGTGTGTGTGTGTGTGTGTGTGTGTGTGTGTGTGTGTGTGTGTGTGTGTGTGTGTGTGTGTGTGTGTGTGTGTGTGTGTGTGTGTGTGTGTGTGTGTGTGTGTGTGTGTGTGTGTGTGTGTGTGTGTGTGTGTGTGTGTGTGTGTGTGTGTGTGTGTGTGTGTGTGTGTGTGTGTGTGTGTGTGTGTGTGTGTGTGTGTGTGTGTGTGTGTGTGTGTGTGTGTGTGTGTGTGTGTGTGTGTGTGTGTGTGTGTGTGTGTGTGTGTGTGTGTGTGTGTGTGTGTGTGTGTGTGTGTGTGTGTGTGTGTGTGTGTGTGTGTGTGTGTGTGTGTGTGTGTGTGTGTGTGTGTGTGTGTGTGTGTAGGTAAAACCTACAGGCGTTTGATTCCAGATTCTGGCTGGGCAGAAGACCGGGAGCGAGTCCTCAGTTCAGGAGACGGAGACTCAATCTCGTCTTCTGCTTCATCGCTGCAAAGGCAGAAACCAGATAGAAATAAGAGTCTCCCCCAGATCTGTGAGGAGTTCACCCAGAGAGCCGTGCTCTGTTGAATAAAACCTGGGGGCTTCTTGCTGACAGGAGAGAAGAAAAACAAGCCTGAGTTGGAGCAGAACATCTTAGCTCATATGACACGCTGCAATCAACCAATCACAATCTTTCTTCATCAGTGTGTGGAAGGAGACGGCGTGTGTTTAAACGACAGCTCAAACATCAAGGTCGGTGCTGCAAAGGGATGAAACTATGAAGATGCTAACGGACGTTTTAAGAAAGCGACGCATCTGAAGGACATCTGGAGGGTTTTCAGCAGTAATCTCTGGTGGACATGAATTAAACAAGGCTTGGGCGGGATTATCGTACACGGGCAGTGTTAAAAAATAGCAGCAGTGTCAGTTCCAATACCGTCACGAAAAAAACACGTAGAAGACGAGGATAAAAATAAAATAAAAAGATAAATAAAAGTCATTTAATGTATAAAACAGAAGTGCGTTACACTGGCAGGATTCTGTCGGTGATTTCAGTTCAACCTTCTTCTTAAGCGTCTGACCTGAAAGAATATAATCTATACGTAAAAAGCTAACAGGTTAACAGTGAACAAGTCATCTGGGGATGAACTTTTAAAACTAATGTTACTTATGCACAGCCAGACAGGACGTTCAGAGCTGAAGGAAAAGTTTGTGTTTTTCGCTGAAAGATAAAAACAACGAGGTATTTCCACGACGCTAGCTACTACATCATGTGACACTGCTAGAGATCAGAGAGAGAAATAAAGTCACAGGAACTGTTAGGGCCGCCGCCGTGTTGGAGCCCCAGTGTGTGTGCAGCACTTCCTGGCCCAGGGCGTGCCGTTTCCCTGTTCAGCAGTGCAGCACCTTGGACAGCTGCCCTTGGGAAACAACCAGCTTTCCTCCTGGACCATGGACAGCACCAGGGCGGCAGGCACAGCCCGCTGGGACTGATCCGGGGAGAGAAGTTGTTTGTGGGTTGCAGCAGCAACTGGTGTTCTCTTCCCTTGTGCTTCTCGGCTCCGTCTAAACCTTTTGCAGTTTTGTGCTTGCTGCTAGAGAGAGTAGGTAGAATTTTTGAAGTTTGGACAGTTTCAGTTAGTTTGGCTCGTCTTTCAGACACACCTTGGTTAACTACCCGGTGGGTTTTTGCCCGTTTTGGATTTCCAGTCCCCTTTCAACAAAGGAGAGTAATTTTAGGATTTCCAGTGCCTGGACGTTCTCAGTTAATTTGGTAATCTTAGTTTGGTTCGTCTTTTAGACCCACCATGGCTAATTTCTAGGTGAGGGTTTTGCCCCCCCCCCCCCCCCCCCCCCCTTTAGTAAACCTGTGGAGACAAGGACATTTTGAGTTGGTTTTGCTTTGTCATGCCTTCCCCCCCTTGAGGGTGACCTTACGTTAGACTCGTCCATTTTATGTTTCCCCTCCTCACCTTCCTAGCTGAGCCCACTGTAGGGGGTAACAGGAATCATACAATCACGAGTGTCCTCAGGCTAAGATGCTCCTGATCACCTCTTGTAGTAGGCCAGCTCCTCCTGCAGCAGGAACACCTTGGCCTTCAGCTCGTTCCTCTCATGCAGGACGTCCCTCAGCTCCTGCAGGGTGAACCGAGGCCTGTTGGGGTCCTTGAGGTCCAATCCGCCCGACTCCTCCTCACAAAACGCCTCCTGAGAAGGAAAAATCCCACATGCTAAAGGAGAGAGTCAAAGGAAAGGGCGGAAGCAGGGAGGAAGTGAGGGTACCTTGGTGAAATATTGGAACACAGCAGGCATGTCCTCATCGCACATCGCCTCCTGGTGGCAAATGTTGAACTGTAAGTCAGACATCGCCCTCTTTGTTCCAATACTTTGTTTAGTTTAGTTTTTCTAGAGTCAGCCCAACAGAAACAGCCAGGGTCTGGTAAAGAAAAACTCCAGCTCTGAGCAAACAAACGGTCCGGATTCTAGAAATAATACCTACACCTAGCTGGTGTGTGTGTGTGTGTGTGTGTGTGTGTGTGTGTGTGTGTGTGTGTGTGTGTGTGTGTGTGTGTGTGTGTGTGTATAATATCTAATTAAATACTGAACAGGTTTTAATGAAACTCTCAGAAAGCAAACCCTGGCTCTCCATCGTGTGGCCTAGAGGTCGACCGGTACGGTTTTTCTATCGCCGATAGGATGCCGATGTGAAAGAGACACTTTCCACCTTATTTTAATACTAAATCTGAACTTATTCAGTGTTAAAGTTAGTCCCCTACGTAAAGCTAATTAAGAGCATTTATTATGCAGCTATTAGTGAACATAAACATACATCTGAATGAAATTCTGCAACAGCACCAAGATGTGCCTGACTTTAATCGGCTGAACTAAGGACAAATATCCCGTATGGTTGCGTCTGCCCCGTGTGAACCCTATGCAGTGTGGCTGCCACAGACACCAGAGCTTAGAAATCTGTTTAAATAAGAGTTTTAAGGTTCAAATGCTATTTTAGTTGTTAAAATAAAGAAACTTTAAGGAAACATCAAGAACGGTCAGGCAGGAAAACAAAAGACAAAAAGGAAAGAAAACCGTCATCCTTCCCTGCTAACAACTCAACAGCATCAGTCCAAAAGGCTTCAGAGGAGCTCAGATCCATCTGAGTCAAGTTGAACCAGCAGAGAAATGTAATCTTAAGGTTTCGACTCATCTGGAGGCAGTGTGGTGGCGTGTGCCTCCAACACTCACAGCTACACAGCAGATCTGGAGACAAACAGCTGAAATGAATCATTTTCCAGATGGTTTAGTTCCCTTTGTCTTCGCTTACTAACATAAATGGTAACTGTGCAGTTTTACACACACCGCTCCCCACGGGGACGGGTCAAACGCGGACCGGTGTGTGACGATGACTACGGGACGTAAGCTACAGTAGATGAGTGAACATCAGAACCACTTCAGGAATCCCGGCAGACGGAACAAGCCCCTCAGCTGGAGGCTAGGCCAGCTTTCGCTTTGCTTTATGAGCACGGAGGAACATTTAGGTGCTGTTAGGGTGTACTTTCTTCTTCCGGCTCTTGGAGAGTACAGACGCTTTTTTCTCCTCTCCCTCCCTCCTCCTCCCAAGGCTCTTTGTCCTGTGTTGTGCACGGCACTTTCTGCATTTTTTCTGGAAACTGGAGATTATTAAACATGGACCTGGTCAGTTGGTCTCTCAACGCGATTGATAAGATTTTTTCAGTGATGAGAACGGGAGAAGGGGCTCCCGGTTGCCCTTCTGGGACAGAGCCAGCTGGGTATATCATGGACTCCTGGAAACAGTGGAACATGATCTGCCTCTCTCAACTGTCTGTAGAGGATTCTGAAGACGTCTGGATATTCGTGGTTTTGGTGTCGGGATTCCTGCTGTTTGGCCTGAGCGGTTATCTGGCTTACCGGAACATTAACGAGCTTTCGAGGAATATTGGCTCAATCCGGGTGCTCAGGGATGGATTACACCGCGCTGTAAACTCAGACTCATATAATTGTCGAGATGAGTTGTAAGCTTGGAACTTTGGCTGAGATTCAGGCTCTGGCACAGAAGGTGGATTCCATCAAGGAGCGAGTGGATGGATCAGCACGGATTGGGATAGATTAATTACGCCATTATTGGATCTAGAGGGGTTGAAGACCAACAGAACTTTAAGACAGAGAGGAAGTTATCTCTGTCTGTCCCCAAAACCATTCTTATCTGAATCTGGTGCCCTTGAGCCTGTGAGGCTGAAGTAAAAACTCCCCTCAGAAGAAATGTGGAATGCTGCCGTCGCCATGGAAACCCTTTCTCCCTATCCCAGCCTGGGCGGGACTGTGACCGGTGAAGGCCGTGGAACCGTATCTAGGAGTCACTGTGCCCTCTAACCCATTATCTCCCTCCCCTGTCCAAATGGAGGTGATGAGCGCTGCTCCATGTGGCTGCACGCGCTGAAGTGAGGAGAGTCCCAACCCTACCTCCCCACCTAGTGGACACTTCTGTTGTGTGATGTCTGAAGTCTGTTGGATTTCTGTCTGAGGTGTTTTTTTGCATAGCAAAGCTATTCTTTCTATCGAGGGTAACTCTGAAGTGCCTTTTTCCCCTCCCCCTGACTCAATCCTCACATAAACCCTCTTGATCTACTACGGTAGCGCGACTCGGGTTGCGAATGACCACAGTCACCAATTCTTGTCATGTGTCTATGTATGTAAGTCTGATCTCAGAATTGTGTGTACTGAATCCCTCTGCGATTAATAAAGTATTTTTGAATTGAATTGAATTGAATTGGTCGTCTCACTGGTCTATATTCAGAAGCATCAAACCCTCCAACTCTTATTAGTACCTGCCATGCAGACCACACGAGTCACGCTTAGTCCACCCGCTTCTCTTTTGTTTGTTTATTGATCTAAAACAACTTACACGTTAACTGACATGCATGTCTTTGGTCTGTGCTGCTGGAAAAAACACAAAGTCTGCAGCTGGGATTTGAACCTGCAACCTTTTACTGTCAGGCAGCAGTAGTAACTGCAGCACCATGCAGCCCCGAAGGCCATTTGGAGTTAGAAAAGCTTCACACCACTCTGCTTCACGAACAAGCAATTTCTGCATTACCCAAAGAAACGCAGCCTGGAGCTCGTCGTCCTCGTCCTCCTGTCCTTCTGGACTGATCGGAGGCTGCAGAACCGGGTCAAAACCACCTGATATCAGCTGGGTGGGCTCTGGTCTGTCTGACCCGCCCTCAGGCACCAGCCCACCTGCAGCAGGTCTACCTGGCTGCTGGAGTGAAAGACACCTTATTACTGAGCCATAGGCATGGTCTGTTCAATCCTCTCTAAGAATGAGCCTTCATGGCCCCGCCCACCTCGGCTGTGTTGATCTAAGAATGAGCCTTCATGGCCCCGCCCACCTCGGTTGTGTTGATCTAAGAATGAGCCTTCATGGCCCCGCCCACCTCAGCTGTGTTGACTAGCAGCCAGGAGAGAGTAGTGTGTCTCAGCGAGTAGAAGCTAACCATTAGCAACTCCACAACACGGCACAACTCCTCCAGGCTTGTGATATTTGTGGAGATAAAACACCAACTTTGCATCTTTGACCCAAGAATGAACACCATGCAGCAGAAGAGTTGTGCTGCTGTTAGCCAATCAGAGGCTAGCTTACAAATCATGAATTTTAATGAGTAAGACTCGTAATCCTGCTGTTTTCTGCCCTCTCTCCACCAGCTAACTTCTAAGTCCCAAAACGGGAGCACCAGAGCTTTTCTCCACAGACCAAGACTCACAGGGCCTTCAATCATACAGGAGACCACAGCTAATCATGGAGAAAATCTTTAAAGAAGCTCTAATTTCCTATTTTACATGGATATTTATTTTCATGGAGTTCTATGGTTATTTACTGGCCTAAACATCACCAAAAGCTAAATGTGGCGCTTCAGTGCATCCTGGGGTCAAGTCCAACAAGAATGTTTCAACACGTCTGCTCATAACCACAAACACACATGTAGACACTAACTTACGGGGATATTCAGGGGCTTCATCAAAACCACTCTGAAGTTTCTCTCCCTTACATTAACAGTCTGAAAGGTTCTGGCTTATTACAGTATTGAGGCCTTTTATGATTTAAATTGAGATTTTTCTATCGCCTCACCTCGGCTGGTGATGGAGGCAGAGGCGGGGCTTCCTCTGGGTTCTGTGTGGACGCCTCTACCTGAAGACGCTCCCGTAAGCGTGCCACTTCCTGCCGCAGGGCGCCGACTTCCTGTGCTTGTGCCTGAGCGCCGGCCTCCAGCTCCACCTTCTGGCCAATCAGAGCTTTCCCTTGAGCTTCCACCACGGAGATCTTATGGCGCAGGTCATGGTTGATTTTCATGAGTCGAGACTGCTGCTGCTGGAGCTGCAGAAACAGAACGAGGGTAGAGGAGCTGCAGCAACAGGACCTCCGACACACCGGAGCAGATGCTCCTGGGTGGTGGTGGAGTCCGCGTGGCCGGAAACACGTAGCCAAATAATCTATTAGAAGCTCTTTTAGAGTCACTCTAAACTGAAGTGAGCAGAAAACACAAGAAAACATGAGTAACTAAAGCATCAGCTGATGATGTGGACCTGTTCTTCATCATTTATTTTCATGTTAAACCTGTTTTCACCTGCAGCTCCCCCAACCACCTAGTGCTACAAGACACCTGCTGGAGGTGCTGCATCTGGTCCTTTCATCCAGGTCGATCCGTCTGAAGTCAAACGTCAGGATCGACCATGACCTCAGACAGAAGCAGCCTGGTCCTCGTCAGAGAACACCTTACTGCTTCTATGTCCTCGTTTTTCAGAGACAGCTCGCGGTCCTTGGCTCGGATCTCGTCTCTCTGCTTATCCACCACTTCCTTCAGCCTCAACATCACCTGCTTCTCCTTCTCAGTCATACCTGGAGACCACAGACAGACAGAGGAGCGGAGTGTTGGGAGCGTCTTCACACAGACGAGCCGGATTTGTTTCAGGAGCAGTCATCTTCTTTTATTGGTGGATGAATGTCGGCAGCAGAGGCTCATTTGTTTACAAGTCTTGCAGGTGTGTGTGTGTGTGTGTGTGTGTGTGTGTGTGTGTGTGTGTGTGTGTGTGTGTGTGTGTGTGTGTGTGTGGACTGAGGCTGGTCTGTTTACAGAGCACCAGGGAGACTGTGGTCTCTGTGTGAAACAACGAAGGGATGAGACTAGCTCGCCGTCAGACAGAGAAGGCCTTGTGTGTGTGTGTGTGTGTGTGTGTGTGTGTGTGTGTGTGTGTGTGTGTGTGTGGCACATGGAGTGTAACAACAGCTCTGCATTTTTGCATCAAAAATGATGCAAAACAAAAACCTCTGATGATGTTTAAAATCTAAGGTTTAGAAGAATATCTGGAGGAATTCATGAGACACGACTGGAAACAGACGATGCTAAACACGCCCATTTAACCCTTGATGACTAATTATTACTTTATGGAAAGCCTAGCCTACAAACATCACTGATTGCTTGAGAACAACTGCTTCTGACTCTGAGAAGAGAAAGTTCATGTTACTCTGGAACAGAAAAGCTTTATTAGTCCCAGGGACGGGAAGTTAGAGTTTCAGTACACACCATTCAGAGATCAGACATACTGGGCAAGACACATGACAAGAATTGGTGACTGTGGTCATTCGCAACCCGAGTCACGCTACCGTAAGAGAGAGAAAAGGATAGTATGAGGAATGGATTCGGGAGGAGGGAAAAAAGGCACCTCATAGCTACTCTCCCCCAGGAGGGCAGCTTTGCTCTGCTAAAAAAACACCTCAACAGATAAGCAACACAACATCACAATAGGCGGGGGGGGGGGGGCTGGGATCCTGTTTCCCCAGCGAGAGCAGCCCTGTACGGCGCTCAACCACTGTAGCCACAGGTGGGAGGGAGATCTTGGGAGGAGCGCAGAGCACATTGACTCCTGCAGGTTGATGACCTCGCCAGGCTGAAGCTGCCAGCTGCATTTCTTAATAAATGTTTCACACTGATGCAAGCTAACTACTTCTTTTGTTTTAGAACACAAAAAGCTTTAATCTAGTAGTCAAAAATGATCAAATATTACTAAACAATGGGTGCGTCCGCATCCGTGGCCGGATGCTTACGAGTACGGGACCTCGCCGGTCAGACCGCTAATGGGCCATTCCCACCTGTACCGGGTCGGCCCGGGCCGGGTAGCCCCAGTCGGCCCCAGCCTGGCCCGGTTGATTCCACACATCCTTGTCTTAAGCCCATGTGGGCAGATTCTACCCACCAATCAGAGGCTTGCTCTAATGGAAGGTGTGAATTTGCTGCCAGCAGTGGGTGTGTTGGCCCTGGTCGGCCTGAAGCAGACCCCCTCGAGAAGAGGGCTGAGAATGAGCCTTGGTTGGCCCGGAAAAATACCAGGCCACCCAGATATGTAAACAACCTACGCTACCCGGCCCGGGCCGACCCGGTACAGATGGGAATGGCCCATAAACAACCTACGCTACCCGACCCGGGCCGACCCGGTACAGATGGGAATGGCCCACAAGACTGGAACCCAGCGGCTCTGAATTTGGACGGTCTAGCCTTCACCTCTACGGTGGCCCGTAGGTCCCGTCACAGCCGTGGTGGCAGCTACACGCAGAGGAAAAATGCTAAAGCTAGCGAAAATGGAGCAGGAATGTTAAGGAGCTACAGCAGCTTCACGTCCATCAGCAGCGTTTGTTCACAACCGTTTTCAGGTAAAGTAACTTTGTTTATTCTAGAAGCTTTCAGGACTTACATTTTAACTTTAGATGGTTTCATGTATGTTTTAAGCTACAGAATGAACTTGTTAAACGTACACAACACATTACTACAGAGTATTATCATGTAGGTAATTCATATAAACCAAATGCATTATAAATGTTGAATGCAGCAGGATGTTTTCTGATGTAAATTGGACCGTAGAACTTATTTAGCATCAAATGAGGGTAAAATGCTTTAAAAAACAGGCTTCTTAATAAAATAGCATTGAAGTGTCTTCAGTGTGCATTTGTTTATTCAACTTAAGCCTAATAATGATTAGATCGGTCTTAAAAATGTAAATTCTCTGTAGTTTTCCCTGCTGCTTTTCTTTAAACTGAACAGAACCAGTGTAATGCAGGTTATGTTTGTTTTACATTTTTCTATAAAAACCCTCTTTTTTAATCTATTACAGGTCAGCATGCACTGTGCTGCACATCTGCCTCTGTGCTGGTGAAGTTGTGGGTCTGCAGGATGAGCCTGAGGAAGATGTGTGTGGAGGAGGTCAGTGGTGCTCTGTCCTGCAGGAGGTACCAGCAGACCACCACTACTGTTAACAGGCAAGTCATTCACAGAGATGTAACAGCCGTCGTCTGAGCCAGCCCAGCAGGCCCTGTAGATGGACGATGGAGTGGACAGTGAGAGGAAGCGTCCCAAAGCTCTCTCTGCAGACTGTCCTGTATGATGTTCCTCTGGCCAGAAACGTCCAGCCACGGGTCTGCTCCAGCCCTCCATCCACGTCTGGATCCTCCTGCAGCAGATCCAGCTGCACTGTTAAAGACTTCCTGCTCACTCAGTTTAAATAAATGATCCAGGAAGAGTCACTCAGGTTAATCCTGCTTTAACCGTACATAACTGGTCCATACTGGTTCTGATCTGTAAATAAGTGTAACCTATTATAAATAATCTTGTCTCCTTACCATCTTTTCATTTTCTGTTCATGTAACATGTTCAAAAACATCTGTAATAATAAAACTGGTGATAAAATCAATGACCAGAAAGAGTTATCAGTTAGTATTTGTTTTAATAAACGTGTTCAAATATCAAACAGCTAAATAACATTAACATGATGACAGTAGAAGGCCTCTCTCCCAGGAGGACCACCAGGTAAAGCCTCTCCTGACCCTGGACACCTGCAGTCCTACAGAGAAAATCAGACCACAGGTGACAAAAAGGCAATAAACACATTTTTACATTTATCCACATGAGAAGATAAAAATTATATTCTTCACACAAACACTTTTTACTTCATTAAAACGTGTCAGCTGTGTAAATCCCCGAATGTAAAACTACTTTTCACAGCAGAACTTCTGTGGTTGTGTGTAAACAGCTTCACTCTTCACCTCTAAGCTTAATAAAAACTCTTCTTTGCTCCATTGTCCTTAAAACAAATGACAAGTTTAATTCAACACACACACACACACACACACACACACACACACACACACACACACACACACACACACACACACGGGTTCTGGCTGATTTCTGGCTAAAATGTAATTTAAAGAACAAATATACAAACGATAATAGACCGCTATAAACTGAACCGCTTTAAGCTTTTTAGGTTTCTACGGCTAGTTTTTAACAAACTTACGTTTAAAACTTCGTAGCTCTCCCCATTTTCTCTTCCTGTTGAAATTCACAGCTGGCGCGCAAAGCATGCTGGGATAGCCTTGTTCTGTGAGGATACAACAGACCCGTCCTCGAAATGTGGGCGGAGCGAGGACGCGTTTGAGGACGTGAGAATGAGTATTCTTGGAATTGGGACAGTACTCGTCGCTGCGCTGTGACGTCATCGACCTCAAAACGCGCTCTTGCAAAAATCCTTCCCGTGGATTCGGACACACCCAATAACAAAAATCCTTATTGTAAAGTGTCTGGGTGTGTGATGATGAATGCCATCAGGTCCTTGTGGCAAACATCACCAGCGTTTGCATTTTCTCACTTCTTTTCCAGCATCCGGACACAAACATCCTCACCCTCGTGCCTCTGCAGCTCCTCTTCATTCATCGAGTCTTTGATGGGCATGTTGGAGAGGAGGGTCTTGTTCTCCTCCTGCAGCTGGGCGATCTGAGAGAGTAGATCCTGAGCTTCTCCCCTCCACACGTCCTCCACCCGCTCCAGCTCCTGCATACAGATTATTAGGTGCAAAATAAATAAATCCCAGTTGCCAGAACGTCAGAAAACAAATGTAATGGCTAAGCTCACTGCAGCAGGAGAGTCTCACAAAGATGATTTGAATGCATTTCCAAGTGGGGTGATAAAAATGGTGTTATGATTGTATTGTGTTGATAAAAAATGCTGGTTTGACCAAGTTAGCGCCTGAGGATCATAAAACAAACGGGTTCATGTTCACCCAGATGTCAGGCATGCACACTGCTGTAAAGTGGTATTAAAAGTACGCAACATTGCGCTGTTCTACTTTCTAGAGCTCCGGTTTGACCCAATAACCGACGGAGCTCAGCAGAGCAGAGTTTTTAGCCGGTGACACTGAATCCAATAAAAATAGATCTGGGCTAAAAATACTGCTCTGTGCAGCGTTCCATGAGAAAACCCTGATGGCTCAGTGGAACCTCTCCGTTGCAGAAGCACCACTTCATCAGTCATGAGGCCCGGTTGAATGGTCCACTACTGGTTCAGTCACCATCACGGGAATCTGACGTCTGCTGTAGCCTCAGGCAGCCTCACTCACTCACACTCTAATCTAATCTAATCTGTAGCAGTGGAAAAAGAGATTCAACTATTTACATCCTGAATGTGGTTTCTGTACTAAACAGCTGTTTCACTCGGAGCCCTTCCAGACATCTGGACGCCAGAGCGACTCTGAAGAGACAAACTCTAAATAGTTTTTATGGGAATTATTCAATGTGTGTGTGCGTGTGTGTGTGTGTGTGTGTGTGTGTGTGTGTGTGTGTGTAGGATGGCTGCTTATACTGAGCCAGGATTCTCTGGAGGTTTCTTCCTGTTAAAAGGGAGTTTTCCTCTCCACTGTCGCTGCATGCTTGCTTAGTATGAGGATTGCTGTAAAGACTCTGACACTAGTCAGTGACTCGATGTGACCTGCTGGGTTCCTTATATAGGAAACTTGTTACTGATTGGCTCAGTGAGCTGACCTGTGTTGGAGTGTGTACTGTGTGAAGGTCCTTGAGACGACTCGGGTTGTGTTTTGGCGCTTTATAAATAAACTTGAATTGAATTAACATGACTTTTTCACTTTTTACGCGTTCTGAATCCTACACCAAGTTCTGATCAATCAATTCTAGTATTGATGACTTTATAGATAATGGTGATCAATAACTTAGCACCTGATACCATTTCAGGCCAGACTTTTAACCCCGTTAGCACTGATAATCAGATTTCTGTAACTGATGAGCTTTAACTTCATGTTTATAGCTTCACCTAAAAGGATTTTCATTGTCATTTTATTTAAGGTGGATCTTTAACGGTAAAGCAGTGGCTGACCTAGGGGTTTTTACAAGGAGGCAAAAGAGGTGTGACTGTTCCAGGCAAGATGTTCTGAAAACAATCATTTTAGAGAAATATCTATAAAAGAGGATTAGAACCACGATGAACGTGGTTTTACTCTTCCATAACTACTACTATAAGACATTTGTCATAACTTCTGAAAACACCATCGTGTTTCTATTGTTAGGATTTTAAATAAAGAAAAAAAAATAACTTTTGCAAAAAGCTCAAAGATATTTGCTCTTCAACTGGATGCTGATATTTGTGAAAAATTTGCTGTAAAAACATTAGAGGAATTCAAACCTACATTTTTACTACATCTATATTTAAAATAGAGCTGCACAATATATCGTAAATATATCGTTATCGCGATATCAGCATGCACAATATGCACATCGCAAACAACAGATAAATATCGTAATGAATGGTCGGCTCTAATGTTTGCTACACATAACGCGTTCTGTCAGTCAAACAGAAGCATGATGTTTTTGAACAACTCTAATGGAGCTCTTCACCCATTTGTCCAACTGGGTGGGTTCTCATAGGTCAGACGCCCGCCCCCGAGGCGAACGGCACTTCATTTTGATGGTTAGCAAACACCTGAGTTAGCTTTGTTCTGCTCTTTCTGCTGATTCTGCTTTTCCCGGGATCCACGGATCACCTTTTCTTGTTCATTTTCTTTTTCCCGTTCCTCACATCTTTTGCTTTTCTCATTTTTATGATTTTTTTATTTCTTTGTTTTTGATTATTTTTGTTCCTGAGTTAAGTTTTTATTTATCACAAGTAATATCGCCATCGCAATATTAATAATTGTTATCGAATATCGCAGGTTTTCCTAATATCGTGCAGCCCTAATTTAAAACATGATTTTTTAAATCAGTTATTAAGAGTTACTAACAGCTGCAGGTTGCAGGTCTAGACGGAGCAGACCTCCTCCTTTTAAGTATTTAAAGTTCTCTAAACATAAATGGAGTCATCAAAATACTCACAAAAACACCTTAAAACTATGTATTGTGTGATTATTTAGTCTAGGAAAACCATGAAAACATTTGAAATAAATGTGAAAATACAGATGTTACACAAAAAAATAAATGCAGATATATTTAGAAAATCAGCTTAAATTACTGTACAGGACTGATTTCATCGTTAATATTAGGAGAGGTGTATTTTAAGGACATTAACTCATTCACTACCATTGATGACTTAAGTCATCATTTGCAAGTTTTACTGCGTGGGCGTCGGACGAGCCCCCGCACCGTGAGAACAAACATCTCAGCTCTAAAGCTGATCTTCATCCGTGTACGTCACACATCACGTGATCAAGAAGCAGAACATCCATGTGTTAGGAGATCGTTTTGGGTCGCTGCTGTAAAAAAAGTGAGGGGCGAATCAGAAAAGTTTCTGCCGATCACAATTCAACGTCGGATTATGAAAGAACGGATAACGCTCGAAACACGCGGATTCTTCCTGAAGTAATTCAAATTCAAAAATACTTTATTAATCGCAAAGGGATTCAGTACACACAATTCTGAGATCAGACATACATACATAGACACATGACAAGAATTGGTGACTGTGGTCATTCGCAACCCGAGTCGCGCTACCGTAATAGATCAAGAGGGTTTATATGAGGATTGAGTCAGGGGGAGGGAAAAAAAGGCACTTCAGAGTTACCCTGCACAGAGAGGGCAGCTTTGTTATGCAAAAAAACACCTCAGACAGAAATCCAACAGACTTCAGACATCACACAACATAAGTGTCCACTAGGTGGGGAGGTAGGGTTGGGACTCTACCCACTTCAGTGCATGCAGCCACATGGAGCAGCGCTCATCACCTCCGTTTGGACAGGGGAGGGAGATAATGGGTTAGAGAGCACATTGAATCCTAGATACGGTTCCACGGCCTTCACCGGTCACAGTCCCGCCCAGGCAGGGAAAGGGAAAAAGAGTTTCCATGGCGACGGCAGCATTCCACATTTCTTCTGAGGTGGGGAGTTTTCACTTCAGCCTCACAGGCTCAAGGGCACCAGATTCAGATAAGAATTGTTTTGGGGACAGACAGAGATAACTTCCTCTCTGTCTTAAGCCCCCTTCAGACAGGCCATGAAAAACGGAAATGTTCCAGACTCTGTCCGTAAGACCTTTGTGTCTGAATACAAACATCCGGATAATGTGTTTCGGAATTTAACCGGACGAAGCCCCTAGTAACAGGTCCGGACTTGTTACGGACAGGATGGCTGCGTCAGACTGGTGAGGTAGAGTTCCGGACAGGGGGGGGGGGGGGGGACCGGGGGACGCTGTGCGCACCTAGATAGCCCGCTGCTGTAGCAAGCGGCGAACCACGGCAGCTCGCCTCCTACGGTACCGCCTAGACGCGCAACGGAGCGCTTCACACCGCTTCAGTGATTCCTTTAACCATTGAGCTTCATCATCCATGTCTCCTATGCGTCTTTGTGTGCGCAGAATTATGCTTAAGCGCCTCGTGATTTTTATCTTGAGAGGCGCTATAGAAATGATATTTTCTTCTTCATAACATAAGTCCGATCCCCCCCACCCCCCACCCCCCCGCTGCCGTCAAGACATCTGGAACTTTTCCCTGCTGTGTGAACGCAGCCGAAAGGACAAGTTCCGGTACAAAAGTAGTGTGTCTGAAAACACAGTTCCGGTTAAAAACCGGATTGAATTGTCCACAAATGTTCCAGAATGTCTATCTGAAAAGGGCTTAAGAGTTCTGTTGGTCTTCAACACCTCCAGGTCCAATAATGGCGTAATTAATCTATCCCAATCCATGCTGATCCGTCCACTCGCTCCTTGATGGAATCCACCTTCTGTGCCAGAGTCTGAATCTCAGCCAAAGTTCCAAGCTTACGACTCATCTCGGCAATTATATGAGTCTGTGAGTTTACAGCGCGGTGTAATCCATCCCTGAGCTCCGGGATTGAGCCAATATTCCTCGAAAGCTCGTTTATTTTCCAGTAAGAAGAAGAGAAAAAAAGAAGAAAATAACATTTCTATAGCGCCTCTCAAGATAAAAATCACGAGGCGCTTCACAAAAACAAAAAATAAAAAAATATAAAAATATAAAAAAGCATTTAGAAAATGTTTAAAAATATATTTAAAATGAGCAAAAATAAGCAATTGCGATTTTAAAGAAAAAATGTAAAGAAAGAGAGAGAGTGAACAGGAAAGAGGGAAACCAGTGGATCCTGAGGAAGGTGGAATAAGTGGGGAGAGCAGAATAAAGAGAGAGGTGAAGAAGGTCATACAAAAGCCAGCTTGAACAAGTGAGTCTTCAGCTGCTTTTTAAAGGAGACCACTCTGTCCACTGATCTCAGGCTCAGGTAACCGCTCAGGCCAAACAGCAGGAATCCCGACACCAAAACGACGAATATCCAAACATCTTCAGAATCCTCTACAGACAGTTGAGAGAGGCAGATCATGTTCCACTGCTTCCAGGAGTCCATGATATACCCAGCTAGCTGTGTCCCAGAGGGGCAACCAGGAGCCCCTTCTCCCGTTCTCACTGTTGAAAAGATTTTGTCAATCGCGTTGAGAGACCAACTGACCAGATCCATGTTTAATAATTTCCAGTTTCCAGAAAAAATGCAGAAAGCGCCGTGCACAACACAGGACAATGAGCCTTGGGAGTAGGGTTGTCACGGTATGAAAATTTAACCTCACGGTTATTGTGACCAAAATTATCACGGTTTTCGGTATTATCGCGGTATTTTTTAAACGGTGTTGCATATGTTCAGAAAGCATTGATAGTCCTGTTCTACACAAACTGAAATAGTTCTGAAAAGGTTTAACAATGTTTATTAAACCTAAAATAACACAAAGCCTTAGCAAAAGTGCAACTTTTCACAAGTAAAGGAACAAATAGCTTCTTTTTCTGGAACATGTTACAGTAGTCAGTGCAGGTTTAAATTATACAAATCCAAACATTCAAAACATAAACAATATGTAAACAAATCAAAGAAACACCACTTGTTTTCTCTTTTACTTGTTTTCTTCATTATCAAAATGAAAATCTAAAACTCCAGTCCACACTTGACTTGAGCACTGTACAAGTCAACCTTAAAAAATATGTATTTAAAATAAATAGCCACTTTAAACAAATTACTAAAATAACTACTACACTATGTAATCAAATCCAAATGTTCAAGTATAAATGGCAATGAATAAGTAAACAAATCAATGACAAGGAACTAATTGTATATTTCTCTTCATCATCAACAAATAAGATGCAGGGTGTCCGTGACACGGTTTAAATGCTGGCAGAGGACGCTGCGGCTGCAGTATGTAGTGACTCGTTGCATTCTCCCTCAACCAAAAGTCCTCACGTCATGCATTTCAGCTAAAATGCTAATGTTAACTTACCTTGCACTGGCTGTAGAGACGTGGGTGATGGTCACGCAGATGTGCCATGAGATTCGAAGTGTTGCTGCCTTTTGCAGACACTTGCTTCCTGCACGTTCTGCAAACGGGATAGCCGTCTTCTATTAACTGTCCCTCAGCATTTTTCAGAAATCCAAAATATGCCCATACTTCCGATTGAGTCTTCTTTGAGGGCTGATGGATGTCCTGGGCGCTGCCGTCGCCTCCTTCGGCCATTATTTCAGCTTCAAAGTTTTGGTGCCGTTGCAAACTAAAAAGTGCGTGTGCGCGCCGCGGGAACTTCAGCTGAAGCGACGGTGGCTGGTAAGGGTCAGCGCGCCAAAACCGCGGCCACGGTAAACCCACCGAGATAATATAGTTTTTTAAAAACTGGACGGTTATTTTTATTGTCAACTTTTTTACCGGGGTTTACCGTTATACCGGTTACCGTGACAACCCTACTTGGGAGGAGGAGGGAGGGAGAGGAGAAAAAAAGCGTCTGTACTCTCCAAGAGCCGGAAGAAGAGGTCAGTCTCCGCTTCGTTTCGGTTGTTTTGGCGTCGACATCATTCTAGCGCGCAACAGTGAGAAACGCTGGAAGCGAATGAGTTAAAGTAGGGGGCAGCTGGATCCCCATCCCCATCCCCAGTAGATCCGCCCCTGATAAATGACTAAATCTTTACTATATTTTATCTGCAGGCTTTTAACACGTAGTTGTCACTTTATGGATTCAGATTCGACTCTAAATATTTAGACTGAATTACATGACTGCAGTATCTATGTTACCATGACGTAAAATAAAATTGTTATTTTTACAATCAGAGCCCCTGGCTTTTAATTACAACCACTTTACTGTTTTCCACTAAATAAGTGATTACTTTTATTTACAGGATGTACTTGTAGGTTAATAGTAGATCGGCTGGGGCACCTGTCTGTGCTTCCTCTCCTTCTCCAGCCGCTCTATCCGCTCCAGCCGCAGCCTGTCCAGCTCCAGCCGGAGCTCCTCGGTGTCCGGGCTCATGCTGCTGCGGCTCACCATCACCTCCAGGATCTCCAGCACCCGCACCACTTTGGGCATCAGCCTGGACAGAGCCTCGCAGCCATACTGGTCTATGATCCGCTCGAACTCCTGGCCAACCACCGCGGCGATGTCGTACACGTCCATCACCGTGAGGTCAGCCGCATTCTTCTCCAGGGCCGACCCGAAGCCCTCCATGACGGGATGTTCTGGCCCCAACGGTTTCCCTTCGCCACGGCAAACTTCCGAGGGACAAGTCGGCGAACTTCCGCGCTGCTGCCTTAACTTAGCCGGGGCGACCCAAATGATCCACAAGGCAGCATAAAAACACCAAAATACCGGTTATCCATGTGTCTCGGTTCGTTTCTGGGTTCAATTCGATCTGTTCTGGATAAAAATCGGTTCCGTCCCATTGCTGTCCTACCGGAGAGTCTGCCTAGCAGCCAGGGCAGGCTGTCCTCCTGAAGGCTAGCCGTTACTGCCGGAAATATTTTCAAAATAAAGCTCAGCAATTCCGGTGTGGACTTCAATACAAAACAGGGGAGATTATTTCAAATAATTTTCTTTGTTTAAATATCTGTTTGTATATTGTATGTATATCAGTACTGATGTTAGTTCAGTTCACATGCAGACTGATTTTACTCTGTCCTGCAGCTGCTGCTAAATAAGTCAATTTTAATTTGAATTAAAGTTGTTTCATTAATCAAAAATTATTACTTTTAATATTTCATATGTGTAAATCCGTCACATCACAACTATATATATATATATATATATATATATATATATATATATATATATATAAATGAATGAATTATCAATTTTATTCAGTCATCATCAAAAAAGTAATTAATGTTGACAGTAACATATCATACTCATAAATCCATACATTTCCATACATCCACAAATATATATATATATATATATATATATATATATATATATATATATATTCATATATCTGTTTTGGAATGTTTACAATGTGAAGTGCCTTGAGACGACTCTTGTCGTGATTTGGCGCTATATAAATAAACTTGAATTGAATATACTTATACTTCTTATTTTAGTATCTACACATTTCCCAAGCAGTCACATTAACTTTTGAACATTTCATGACTGAACAGGTGTTGGCAGAAGCAAAAGCTTATAATATTGCCTAACCTACTTGCTTAATCAATTTTTTTAATTCCCTCAATGTGATGATAAGAAAATTTATAAACACAAACACATCCAACTTCGAATTAATGGTAATCCAAACTATTTTTACTGATAAGTATTTTAAAAACTGAAAGTGTAGTTGCTAATTTAAATTCTATTTTAGCCTCATTCCAGAATTTTACTCCCATTATAGAGATACATCTCCTTTTAATACCTTTCTTAGTAGTACTATAAACATACATACACCTCTGAAATCACAATTACTCTCCCTCTATGCAAACAAACCTTTGTACTTTCTCAGAAAGAGACATTAATTTATCTCTAAACCTAATTTGCATAATTTTATAATAGTATAGATCCTCTAATTTCATTATCTGTGATTTTAAAAACAACGGATCCGTATGAACATAATAAAAACTCCTATTTATAGGTCGAATTGCTTTTTTTGAGTAGTTTTTATTTAATTTATGTGTTTGTTGAACCAAATATTTCTATACAATATGACGAGCAAGGTTGAATTAGTGAGCAACATAATAAAAGTAAAGCCTTAGTTGAACAGGTCTTTCAGTCGTTCCAGACATGCTTTCAATTTCAGTATTTGAATTAGTTCATTTAAAGTCCTCATTTTTTCCATTTTTTATTTTCAAATATCATATATTTAGTTTTATTCATATTCAGTGATAATTTATTTACATCTAGCCACGTTTTGAGGACAATTATATATAAATACATATGTATTTATATATAATTCTCCTCAAAACATGGTTAGATGTTATAAATTTTATATATATATATATATATATATAATTATATTTATTATAGTAAAACTGAATAAAATGCAGACTTCAGTGAGCCTAAATAAAATACAGAAAATACTAATAATAGTTACTGTTCACACTAATAGAATAATGTAAAGCAGTCTATACATTATTTAATGAAAAATAAATAAAATATTAGTGGTCTTATGGATCAGCTCATTAGTGGTTAAGAAAATATGAAAATATCTGTAAAAATTAATTGAAATATCTAAACTGGCAATTTGAAGCTTAAAATACATTTTCACGCTACCAACCTTTAAAACTTTAATAAATGAGCAAAAATAAATCTTTGTGAAAGGATAATGTGGAGCTGGGGTAGATTTTTTTGTTTAAATATTTAAATAAGGAAATATTCTTAATAGAACATAAACATATATACAATAAAAATTAATATAAGCCATGTGTTGTTCTACTTTTAAGAGACAACTGCGCAGATTCTCTTGGCTAATCTGACTATCTTCAAAGGCTTTTAATTTGAAAGCATTCTTGTTTTAATCCTATGTGTTGTTTTCTCACTTGACGCCTCTGCTGTGGTCTAAACGGGAGTCACAAGACTGAATGGTGGTGAGATTGCAGTGTCTACTGCGCATGTCTGAAATAACAGGTGGATGAGGTCGAAGGCAGAATATATTACAGAACCAAAAAGACTCAACTAGCCGATTGGTCACGCAGCAGAAATAAATAAGAGGCTTGATATAATATTCATAACATCAGCTACTATGTCCTCTAGTTGCTAAACATGAAATCAGTCCAGAATAAACACATTAACACCCAAAGCTAAGAATTCTGAAAAACTCGGTGGAGATCTGATGATGTTTACATGTTGTTGACCATGTTATGACGGATGTATCCATCACTAAACAAGTCTGTCGACGGCCAAAACCGTCAAGTTAAATGTCAATAAAAAAGTTTCCTATAAGAGGAACCCAGCAAATTGCATGGTCACTGACTAGTGTCAGTCTTAACAGCAATCCTCATACTGAGCAAGCATGCAGCGAAAGTGGAGAGGAAAACTCACTTTTAACAGGAAGAAACCTCCAGAGAATCCTGGCTCAGTATAAGCAGCCATCCTCCACGACTCACTGGGGATCGAGAAGACAGAGCAGGCACACACACAGACACACACACACACACACACACACACACACACACACACACACACACACACACACACACACACACACACACACACACACACACACACACACACACACACACACACACACACGACAAAGTAATGTGTCTATAGTTATATTGTGATGTCTTAGTAAATATTCTATTTGGTGAAAGATAAACTTTATTGTATTTATCCTAGTGGATCTATAATTAAACGGATAAACTAGTAGTAACACATCCAACGTCAAGGAAAGCATAAAGTTATTATCAGGAGAGGTAGAATGTTTAAGTGGTTAGCAGCAGTGTGCTAGTCGATGGCCCCCTCCATGAGGCCACCACAGCTCAGCAGAACATCGTTGTAGATTCTTCTGGGGAGGAAAACACTTAGAGAGAAAATAAAGTTAACAGCTGAAATAGCAGGAAATAATACAGTTAAAGAGCAGATTGTAGAAGAAAGTAGTAGAGTGTGTAAAGTGGTCAGTGTGTCCTCCAGCAGTCTAAGCCTATAGCAGCATAACTACAGAAATGTGATTTTTATTTAGAAAATTCAAAATGATTTTATAGTGATTTTTTTATTTGCACATCTCAGAAAAGGTCTCAAGTGAACAAAAAATTGAATATAAAATCTTAAAAAGTTGAAAGAGCTGGAGATACAAATTCCACCATTCTAGAAATTTGGGGGCCGCACAAAATCGCCCTGAGGGCCACAAATGTCCCCCGGGCCACCCTTTGGACATACCTGGTGTATGGGTAAGTAGGAATATGTAGCTCAGGGTTGCATAAAAGGGCTCATGATTAAAATACATGAATAGATGAATAAACGTTTTATGTAAAGTTAATAAGAAGATTAAAAATGAAATAAACAAAATGGACAATTTCATGATTGTTCATGAATCAACTAGATGATACAAGCATTGGTATGATTACAACAGATAACAACATCTGATTAATATTGCTTTAAAATCCTGTCAAATTCTACAAAACTAAACTTTAAGTTAACAGCAACACTTTTGAACCATGTTGGTGATTCATCGAGTCAGATCCTCCTCTCGTCTGTCAGGTCAGGACTCTCCAGTTCCAGTTTCACCTCGTTTGAACTGTGATGAAAAATGGAAGCGTATTTACCGAACCTGCTCACATCGTCCTCTCATTGGGTGAATAAATACAACACTCACCGCGTGTTTCAGCAAGTTTCCAGATTTGGTGAAGATGTTTGGTTTTTTGAACACGTGTTTGCTGGACTCAGTGTGGCCCTGCTGGGACGACTGGGACTGAGGCGGTGGCTTAGGCTCAGAGTGGCTGGATGAGACCCCCGAGGGTTGGGAGTAACTCTGAGGAGGCATCGAGGTGTAAGGGTGAGACGGGATGAAGGACTGAGGCGGGACGTAGGGCTGGGAGGGTGTGTAGGTTTGAGATGGCGTATAAGTACTTGTGGGTGTGTACGTATTTGCTGGTGTGTAAGTATTTGCTGGTGTATAAGTATTTGCTGGTGTGTAAGTATTTGCTGGTGTGTAAGTATTTGCTGGTGTGTAAGTATTTGCTGGTGTATAAGTATTTGGTGGTGTGTAAGTATTTGCTGGTGTATAAGTATTTGTGGGTGTGTAAGACTGAGAGAGTGAGAAGAACTGTGTCTGAGCTGGTGTGGTCTTTGGAGGGCCCTGAGAGCCCATGAATGGCTGTGGATGTGAAAAAGACTGAGGTGTTGGGGTGGAGTTGAACAGGGTAGGTGATGGCGGTGGAGGAAAGCCATCATTGTCTCCAGATTTGTCGGTGGTGGCCCCGTTGACTCCGAGGTTGTAGTGCCTCTTCCTCAGCTCCCCCAGGCGGACTCGCTCCTGCTCCAGCTGGCTCTCGAGCTGCAGGACCTTCACCTGACAAGCACAGACCAGAAGTTAAGGTGGAAGTTAAAGCCAAAAGCAAAACAAGAGCCTTCCATTGGCTGGATCCAGCCCAAGTGCTAAGCCCCGCCCCCTACATGTAAACAAAACCAAATTTTTCTTCACTTAAAAAAAACACCTCAGATGGTTGTATAAAACTTGTATAACCTTGTATAAAAATAAATCACTAAATATATCAAAACATTATTATTATGATCGACATTAGTATTAGTAGTAAGATCAAAGATCTAATGCTTTATCCATAAGGTTACTAATAGCCAGTTGTCTGTGAAGGTTCTCAGTCATCCAGGTCATTGTAGTCTAATGAGCTTTGAAAGAAAAGCGTCTGGACTTCTTTGAGTTGCTTGAAGACGTTTCACCTCTCATCTGAGAGGCTTCTTCAGTTCTGAGGTCAAATGGTGGAGAGTCCCAGATTTAAACCCAGTGGGAGTTTTCCCCCGAAGAGGGAACAAACGACCCCCTGATGATCTTCTACATAAACACATTGAGGGTGGGTGTGGGTCCTATTCAGCCAGAGTTTCGGGTGAGCTCATTGTGAAGCCTGGCCCCACCCTATCATGTGAATTCCTGAGGTCAGATGGCCCAGGATATGCGTGGGCGTTGAGGCATCTGGGAAGGGATCTCAAAACTGGATTATAGATGGTAGACAGTTGGTGTCGTAAACCACCGCCTCTGTTCAAAAATGGTTGCTCACAGTGGACATAAATGGCTTCCTTTACTCCTCTTTCAAACCATCCGTCCTCTCTGTCCAAAATGTGAACGTTGGCATCCTCGAAAGAGTGACCTTTGTCCTTTAGATGCAAATGGACTGCTGAGTCCTGTCTCGTGGAGGTGGCTCTTCAAGCAACTCAAAGAAGTCCAGACGCTTTTCTTTCAAAGCTCATTAGACTAATAGCCAGTTATTATAATCACTTCTTATATTTAGCCTTTTATCCAAACTTTCAGCTGTTTCAAAGTTTTCATTGCTTCCTTTATTCTGTAATTATGTATTAATTAAGATAATGGTGTCCATTACTTGTCCATTAGAAACTAGCTAAACTTGATTGTCTGCTAGTTTAACCAGCTTAACCGTCTTTCCATTAAACGTGTGGTTCACTTGCAGTGGTCTCTAGTAGGAACGAATGCCTTGCATTCAGGCTATACTCAGGACATAAACGCTCGGCTCAGCATGGACAAGTCTGCGATACCAGAGGAGGGCTAAACACGGCAGGATCTGGAGTCTTTTTTCCTGATGTTTGGAAGGACTGGCTAACAGCAACACGAATCTCGTCTCTGCTTTTTGCGGATGATGTGGTCCTCCTAGCTTCATCCAGCTCTGACCTTCAGCTCTTGCTGGGTAGATTCGCAGCCGAGTGTGAAGCGGCTGGGATGAGGATCAGCACCTCCAAATCTGAGACCATGGTTCTCGACCGGAAAAGGGTGGCTTGCCAACTTCGGGTTGGGGGAGAGGTCCTACCTAAGGTGGAGGAGTTTAAGTATCTCGGGGTCTTGTTCACGAGTGAGGGTAGGAGGGATCGGGAGATCGACAGGCGGATTGGTTCGGCGTCTGCAGTGATGCGGACGCTGAGCCGATCTGTCGTGGTGAAGAGGGAGCTGAGCCAGAAAGCCAGGCTCTCGATTTACCGGTCGATCTACGTCCCAATCTTCACCTATGGTCATGAGCTTTGGGTAATGACCGAAAGAACGAGATCACGGATACAGCGGCCGAAATGAGTTTCCTCCGTAGGATGGCCGGGCTCAGCCTTAGAGATAGGGTGAGGAGCTCGGACATTCGGGAGGGACTCGGAGTAGAACCGCTGCTCCTCCGTATCGAAAGGAGCCAGTTGAGGTGGTTTGGGCATCTGGTCAGGATGCCTCCTGGACGCCTCCCTGGGGAGGTGTTTCGGGCATGTCCTGCCAGCAGGAGACCCCCGGGTCGATCCAGGACACGTTGGAGAGGTTACATCTCCAATCTGGTCCGGGAACACCTTGGAGTCCTGCCGGAGGAGCTGGTAGAGGTGGCCGGGGAGAGGATGGTCTGGAGCTCCCTAGTTGGGATGCTGCCCCCGCGACCCGGACCCGGATAAGCGGAGGAAGACGACGACGACGGCAACACGACTCAACCATTGACTCTGTTTGCTCTGCGACAGATTTTTATCTCCACGGCTTCTGCTGTGTGGTAGAGTTGCTAATGCTAATGGTTAGCTTCTGCTAGCTGAAATGTTCCCTGCTGATTCTGGACGCTAAAACAACGACAGTCTTCCTCGTTGTGAGCCAATACAGGTCAGTCCAAGGGACAGTGTGACGTAGATCTGTCAGGTTTTTCTAATCCTAGAGTTTCACCGTCTATTTTCTATCAGAAGCTACTGCAGGAGATAGCTGTAGGAGACTATTTTCATGTACAGCCTGCATGAAAAACCCAGTGACCCATTATAACCAGAAACATTCATTACAAAAATGGTATTTCAGTGTTCCACACCTTTACAATACCCCTGTTACAACTACGACAGTTAATTTGACAGTTTAAAGAATTTTTTTGCCATTTTAAATCATTTGTCTGGTGTTTCCAAGGATTTTTCGCTAGGACTGCTTTAACTGGGAGCCTTTTATTCCACCAGTTCTAAAGCAGCTGTTGTGATTTCCACATCCTCGGCTTTAAGCTGACAGCAACAAAGAAAGTTAGACTTTTATCTTGCAGTTAACTCAAGTCTCACCTGAGCCTCCATTTCCTCTTTTTTCAGCTTAATCAGCGACATGCCAGAGAAGTCCATGACACCTGCATGTAGAATAACACCGAGACAGGAAGTTAAAGCAGCAATAATGGCTATTTTTAATTAGTTTACAGTAAAAAAAACTGCAGCCATCCTTATGTGATTAGCTCTAAAAGCTTTTTAACTCTTTTTTTTTATGTCCCACAAATATTTGTGTTGACTTTATTTTTACTGGATGAAATTCCAGCCGCAGCATCTAAAAAGCTGTTGGACAAGAAAAGAATATAGATTTGTTTTACAGGGAGTGCAGAATTATTAGGCAAGTTGTATTTTTGAGGAATAATTTTATTATTGAACAACAACCATGTCCTCAATGAACCCACAAAACTCATTAATATCAAAGCTGAATGTTTTTGGAAGTAGTTTTTAGTTTTAGCTATTTTAGGGGGATATCTGTGTGTGCAGGTGACTATTACTGTGCATAATTATTAGGCAGCTTAACAAAAAACAAATATATACCCATTTCAATTATTTATTTTTACCAGTGAAACCAATATAACATCTCCACATTCACAAATATACATTTCTGACATTCAAAAACAATACAAAAACAAATCAGCGACCAATATAGCCACCTTTCTTTGCAAGGACACTCAAAAGCCTGCCATCCATGGATTCTGTCAGTGTTTTGATCTGTTCACCATCAACATTGCGTGCAGCAGCAACCACAGCCTCCCAGACACGGTTCAGAGAGGTGTACTGTTTTCCCTCCTTGTAAATCTCACATTTGATGATGGACCACAGGTTCTCAATGGGGTTCAGATCAGGTGAACAAGGAGGCCATGTCATTAGTTTTCCTTCTTTTATACCCTTTCTTGCCAGCCACGCTGTGGAGTACTTGGACGCGTGTGATGGAGCATTGTCCTGCATGAACATCATGTTTTTCTTGAAGGATGCAGACTTCTTTCTGTACCACTGCTTGAAGAAGGTGTCTTCCAGAAACTGGCAGTAGGACTGGGAGTTGAGCTCGACTCCATCCTCAACCCGAAAAGGCCCCACAAGCTCATCTTTGATGATACCAGCCCAAACCAGTACTCCACCTCCACCTTGCTGGTGTCTGAGTCGGACTGGAGCTCTCTGCCCTTTACCAGTCCAGCCACGGGCCCATCCATCTGGCCCATCAAGACTCACTCTCATTTCATCCGTCCATAAAACCTTAGAAAAATCAGTCTTGAGATATTTCTTGGCCCAGTCTTGACGTTTCAGCTTGTGTGTCTGGTTCAGTGGTGGTCGTCTTTCAGCCTTTCTTACCTTGGCCATGTCTCTGAGTATTGCACACCTTGTGCTTTTGGGCACTCCAGTGATGTTGCAGCTCTGAAATATGGCCAAACTGGTGGCAAGTGGCATCTTGGCAGCTGCACGCTTGACTTTTCTCACTTCATGGGCAGTTATTTTGCGCCTTGGTTTGTCCACACGCTTCTTGCGACCCTGTTGACTATTTTGAATGAAACGCTTGATTGTTCGATGATCACGCTTCAGAAGCTTTGCAATTTTAAGACTGCTGCATCCCTCTGCAAGATATCTCACTATCTTTGACCTTTCTGAGCCTGTCAAGTCCTTCTTTTGACCCATTTTGCCAAAGGAAAGGAAGTTGCCTAATAATTCTGCACACCTGATATAGGGTGTTGATGTCATTAGACCACACCCCTTCTCATTACAGAGATGCACATCACCTAATATGCTTAACTGGTAGTAGGCTTTCGAGCCTATACAGCTTGGAGTAAGACAACATGCATGAAGAGGATGATGTGGACAAAACACTCATTTGCCTAATAATTCTGCACTCCCTGTATTTTATGAATTCATCGTTCTGTTCCTGAAACTGAAGCATCATCCCTTGGATTCTCCAAGAGCTGCACCTTCTACCTTGATCAGAGATCTGCTGCTGCCCGTGTTTGGTGGAGGTGACGACCACAGCGGCCATGTCGTTCACGTGTCGTGACGCCTGCTGGACCGTGCACAGCTTCTTACTGCTGCGGTCGGCTTTCACCTAAAGAGACAGCCATGAACTATTATTGTTATTTATTTTATTAAAGTGACTCCTCTGAGTAAAACGTGCCCCGATAGCGATGCTTCTAAAGGTTTTTACAGATGTGGCTGTATTTATCCAGGTTTCAAGGTTTAGCTGTTTTAACGTGCATAACGCTTTTATCCCCAGTGACTAAGCATGTAACAAAGCAGTTACTCAGGAGGCTGACACTACGCTGCGTAGAGGACAGAACACGAGTCAGGCTCTGCCGGAGCTGATAGTGTAGAAACAGAGAGCATGCATTGATTTTTAATAACTTTAAAGGTGTGGTTTACTCGTTTATTCAATACATTTGCAGTGTTTTCTAGAGTAATTCTTATAAGTAATTAAAAAATCAGCTTTGATGTTCCTGTTCTGAGATGCAGAAGTTTGCTGGAGCAGAGGTCGGCTAAAAACAGCAGGATTGCTCATTATTATTAATGATATGCAAACACCTCGCTTCTGATTGGCTAACGGAACGCGCTCAGCCTTGCTGTAAAGTCACTTTCACCAAGCCACTCTCTGCTGTCTCTCCTCGCTGCAAAAAATAAAAAAATAGAAAAAATAAGCCTTCCTGCTGTGGGCAAGCCAAGATGGGTGAGGCCGTGAATGCAAATTCACAGTGTGACATAGATATGTGAGGATTTCCTAATCCTAGAGTTTCACCGTCTATTTTCTACCAGAAGCTAATGCAGGAGATGGGTGTAGGAGACTATTTTCATGTTCAGGCTGCATGAAAAACTCAGAGTAACCCATTATAATCAGAAATAATAACTTAATTTCTTATTTTTTCAGCCAACCACACCTTTAAAGTCCTAATGGCAGCTATTCCCCTAGTCTGTGCTGTAAAGAAAATAATAAAGTACCAGATAATTCAGCAGATAACTCTTAAAAAAATCCAAATTGTTATCAAGAAAAACGATCGTTGGGTGGAACATCCTGACTCAAGAGAAACCACACAGAAGCCTACATGGAAACTAAAGTGTTTATAATTTTGTTCAACAATTGAAAACGCACGACTAGCGAAGGACTCCGTTCCCCGATAACGCTGACGCTAACACTTCACTGAGCGGTTTTGGTCCGTTACGCTTGTTCGTACCTTGGAGGCAGCGACGAGCTGAGCGGTGCTTGCAGCGATCTCGTTTGAACAGGCGATGAGCTCCTCGTAGGAACCCTTCTCAGTCACAACTCTGTCAGCCGAGTCTCTGAAAGCAAAAGTGCCAAAAGCAGTCAGACGCAGCTTTCTGCTGTGACTGGTATTTTGTGCTGCTTCTTGACTTGGTCAGGAACTCCCAGGTTAGTTAAAGGCTTTTAACATTAAATGAATGGTTTTAGATAATGATGTCGTGCATAAGTCCTTCATGCATGTGTTGATACTTACAGCAGCTGGGTTGCACCCCAGCCCACAGCTTTGGAGGCGGAGATGAGGCCTTCAGTCCAACGAGAGTTTTTGGCATAAAACTCTGTGACAGATGCTGCTCCCTGCATGAAAAATAAGATGTCAGCAGCTGGATATTTGATATTCAAGCATCAACACACCAGTGTTGCATGTAAACAGAACTGGTGGTAAAATCCTTTCATTTCAATATATTAAAACTCAAGTATTCCATTTAAGAAAACAAAAACATTTTGGGCAACTTCTTTAATTCGACAGGAAGGACACGAGTCTTGAAGATTTTTTTTTTGCTTAAAAAAATTAAAACATGAAAGAAAATCTTAACACTTGTGAAAATGTCGGTTCCAGAAACTCACCCTGCCCCCTTCCACAATGTCTTTCTGTAGATCGGTAGCAGCTGTCACCAGCATATGAACAGCCTGCAGACAAGGAAAACAATGCAATGGATTATGGGTAAAAGTGGGTCAAACACTGTTGTATTCGCAGGATGTTTTACCTTCATCAGGTCTGAGCAGGATCCCAGGATACTGCGACAAAACGAGAGGAAGAGTCAGAACCGACAGCATCAAGTCAAACAGGAAGATGAGGGAAAACAGTTAGTCTGACCTCTGGTTGACCTCTAGCTTCAGACCAGAGGTGTCTCTTCTCGTCTGGGTGAGAATCTCCTGGGAAACAAAACATGGAACGGATTTTTCATCAGGTCTCCATGTGTTGTTTTTATCTGTGGTCAGGTGCTAATGTGGTTGTCATGGAGATCCAGTCAGTTAGTCCATCCATTCATCCATCAGTCCATCCATCTGTTCATCCATCCATCCATTCATCCATCAGTCCATCCACCTGTTCATCCATCCATTCATCCATCAGTCCATTCATCCATCAGTCCATCCACCTGTTCATCCATCCATTCATCCATCAGTCCATTCATCCATCAGTCCATCCACCTGTTCATCCATCCATTCATCCATCAGTCCATTCATCCATCAGTCCATCCACCTGTTCATCCATCCATCCATCTGTTCATCCATCCATTCATCCATAAGTCCATCCACCTGTTCATCCATCCATTCATCCATCAGTCCATCCATCTGTTCATCCATCCACCTATTCATCCACCTGTTCATCCATCCATTCATTGACCCCACATCCATCCACCTATTCATCCATTCATTAACCCCCATCCATCTGTCCATCTGTTCATCCATCCATTCATCCATCAGTCCATCCACCTGTTCATCCATCCATCCATTCATCCATCAGTCCATCCACCTGTTCATCCATCAATTCATCCATCATTCCATCCATCTGTTCATCCATCCACCTATTCATCCATCTGTCTATCCATCCATTCATTGACCCCACATCCATCCACCTATTCATCCATTCATTAACCCCCATCCATCTGTCCATCTGTTCATCCATCCATTCATCCATCAGTCCATCCACCTGTTCATCCATCCATCCATTCATCCATCAGTCCATCCACCTGTTCATCCATCAATTCATCCATCATTCCATCCATCTGTTCATCCATCCACCTATTCATCCATCTGTCTATCCATCCATTCATTGACCCCACATCCATCCACCTATTCATCCATTCATTAACCCCCATCCATCTGTCCATCTGTTCATCTATCCATTTATCCATCTATCCATCCATCCATTAGTCCCCCATCCATCCTTCTGTTCATCCATCCATCCATTAGTCCCCCATCCGTCCTTCTGTTCATCCATTAATATGTTAATCCCCCATCCATTCATCTGTTCATCCATCCATCCGTTAGACCCCATCCGTCCTTCTGTTCATCCATCCATCTGTCCGTTAATCCCCCATCCATTCATCTGTTCATCCATTAATCTGTTAATCCCCCATCCATTCATCTGTTCATCCATCAATCCGTTAGTCCCCCATCCGTCCTTCTGTTCATCCATCCATCTGTCCGTTAATCCCCCATCCATCCTTCTGTTCATCCATTAATCTGTTAATCCCCCATCCATTCATCTGTTCATCCATCCATCCGTTAGTCCCCCATCCGTCCTTCTGTTCATCTATCCATTCATCCATCTGTTCATCCACCCACCTACCCACCCACTCATCCATTAGTCCCCCATCCATCCTTCTGTTCATCCATCCACCTGTTCATCCATCCATTCATCCATCAGTCCATTCATCCATCAGTCCATCCACCTGTTCATCCATCCATTCATCCATCAGTCCATTCATCCATCAGTCCATCCACCTGTTCATCCATCCATTCATCCATCAGTCCATTCATCCATCAGTCCATCCACCTGTTCATCCATCCATCCATCTGTTCATCCATCCATTCATCCATAAGTCCATCCACCTGTTCATCCATCCATTCATCCATCAGTCCATCCATCTGTTCATCCATCCACCTATTCATCCACCTGTTCATCCATCCATTCATTGACCCCACATCCATCCACCTATTCATCCATTCATTAACCCCCATCCATCTGTCCATCTGTTCATCCATCCATTCATCCATCAGTCCATCCACCTGTTCATCCATCCATCCATTCATCCATCAGTCCATCCACCTGTTCATCCATCAATTCATCCATCATTCCATCCATCTGTTCATCCATCCACCTATTCATCCATCTGTCTATCCATCCATTCATTGACCCCACATCCATCCACCTATTCATCCATTCATTAACCCCCATCCATCTGTCCATCTGTTCATCCATCCATTCATCCATCAGTCCATCCACCTGTTCATCCATCCATCCATTCATCCATCAGTCCATCCACCTGTTCATCCATCAATTCATCCATCATTCCATCCATCTGTTCATCCATCCACCTATTCATCCATCTGTCTATCCATCCATTCATTGACCCCACATCCATCCACCTATTCATCCATTCATTAACCCCCATCCATCTGTCCATCTGTTCATCTATCCATTTATCCATCTATCCATCCATCCATTAGTCCCCCATCCATCCTTCTGTTCATCCATCCATCCATTAGTCCCCCATCCGTCCTTCTGTTCATCCATTAATACGTTAATCCCCCATCCATTCATCTGTTCATCCATCCATCCGTTAGACCCCATCCGTCCTTCTGTTCATCCATCCATCTGTCCGTTAATCCCCCATCCATTCATCTGTTCATCCATTAATCTGTTAATCCCCCATCCATTCATCTGTTCATCCATCCATCCGTTAGTCCCCCATCCGTCCTTCTGTTCATCCATCCATCTGTCCGTTAATCCCCCATCCATCCTTCTGTTCATCCATTAATCTGTTAATCCCCCATCCATTCATCTGTTCATCCATCCATCCGTTAGTCCCCCATCCGTCCTTCTGTTCATCTATCCATTCATCCATCTGTTCATCCACCCACCTACCCACCCACTCATCCATTAGTCCCCCATCCATCCTTCTGTTCATCCATCCACCTGTTCATCCATCCATTCATCCATCAGTCCATTCATCCATCAGTCCATCCACCTGTTCATCCATCCATTCATCCATCAGTCCATTCATCCATCAGTCCATCCACCTGTTCATCCATCCATTCATCCATCAGTCCATTCATCCATCAGTCCATCCACCTGTTCATCCATCCATCCATCTGTTCATCCATCCATTCATCCATAAGTCCATCCACCTGTTCATCCATCCATTCATCCATCAGTCCATCCATCTGTTCATCCATCCACCTATTCATCCACCTGTTCATCCATCCATTCATTGACCCCACATCCATCCACCTATTCATCCATTCATTAACCCCCATCCATCTGTCCATCTGTTCATCCATCCATTCATCCATCAGTCCATCCACCTGTTCATCCATCCATCCATTCATCCATCAGTCCATCCACCTGTTCATCCATCAATTCATCCATCATTCCATCCATCTGTTCATCCATCCACCTATTCATCCATCTGTCTATCCATCCATTCATTGACCCCACATCCATCCACCTATTCATCCATTCATTAACCCCCATCCATCTGTCCATCTGTTCATCCATCCATTCATCCATCAGTCCATCCACCTGTTCATCCATCCATCCATTCATCCATCAGTCCATCCACCTGTTCATCCATCAATTCATCCATCATTCCATCCATCTGTTCATCCATCCACCTATTCATCCATCTGTCTATCCATCCATTCATTGACCCCACATCCATCCACCTATTCATCCATTCATTAACCCCCATCCATCTGTCCATCTGTTCATCTATCCATTTATCCATCTATCCATCCATCCATTAGTCCCCCATCCATCCTTCTGTTCATCCATCCATCCATTAGTCCCCCATCCGTCCTTCTGTTCATCCATTAATACGTTAATCCCCCATCCATTCATCTGTTCATCCATCCATCCGTTAGACCCCCATCCGTCCTTCTGTTCATCCATCCATCTGTCCGTTAATCCCCCATCCATTCATCTGTTCATCCATTAATCTGTTAATCCCCCATCCATTCATCTGTTCATCCATCCATCCGTTAGTCCCCCATCCGTCCTTCTGTTCATCCATCCATCTGTCCGTTAATCCCCCATCCATCCTTCTGTTCATCCATTAATCTGTTAATCCCCCATCCATTCATCTGTTCATCCATCCATCCGTTAGTCCCCCATCCGTCCTTCTGTTCATCTATCCATTCATCCATCTGTTCATCCACCCACCTACCCACCCACTCATCCATTAGTCCCCCATCCATCCTTCTGTTCATCCATCCATCTGTTCATCCATCCATCCATCCATCCACCCATCCGTTAATCCCTCCATCCATCCATCTGTTCATCCATCCATCCATTAGTCCCCCATATGTCCATCTGTTCATCTATCCATCCATCCATCTGTTCATCCATCCATTAGTCCCCCATACGTCCTTCTGTTCATTCAACCATCCATCCATCTGTCCATACACCCATCCGTTAATCCCTCCATCCATCCATCCATCTGTTCATCCATCCATCCATTAGTCCCCCATACATCCTTCTGTTCATCCATCCATCTGTTCATCCATTCATTAGTCCCCCATACGTCCTTCTGTTCATCCATCCATTAGTCCCCCATACGTCCTTCTGTTCATCCATCCAACTGTTCATCCATCCATTAGTCCCCCATACGTACTTCTGTTCATCCATCCATTAGTCCTCCATACGTCCTTCTGTTCATCCATCCATCCATCCATCTGTTCATCCATCTGTCCATCCACCCATCCGTTAATCCCTCCATCCATCCATCTGTTCATCCATCCATCCATTAGTCCCCAATACGTCCTTCTGTTCATCCATCCATCTGTTTATCCATCCATTAGTCGCCCATACGTCCTTCTGTTCATCCATCCATCCATCCATCTGTTCATCCATCTGTCCATCCACCCATCCGTTAATCCCTCCATCCATCCATCTGTTCATCCATCCATCCATTAGTCCCCCATCCATCCATCTGTCCATACACCCATCTGTTAATCCCTCCATCCATCTATCTGTTTATCCATCCATCCATTAGTCCCCCATACGTCCTTCTGTTCATCCATCCATCTGTTTATCCATCCATTAGTCGCCCATACGTCCTTCTGTTCATCCATCCATCCATCCATCCATCCATCCATCTGTTCATTCATCCGTCCATCCACCCATCCGTTAATCCCTCCAGCCATCCATCTGTTCATCCATCCATCCATTAGTCCCCCATACGTCCTTCTGTTCATCCAACCATCCATCCATCTGTTCATCCATCTGTCCATACACCCATCTGTTAATCCCTCCATCCATCCATCTGTTCATCCATCCATCCATTAGTCCCCCATACGTCCTTCTGTTCATCCATCCATCTGTTTATCCATCCATTAGTCGCCCATACGTCCTTCTGTTCATCCATCCATCCATCCATCTGTTCATCCATCCATCCATCCATCCATCCACCCATCCGTTAATCCCTCCAGCCATCCATCTGTTCATCCATCCATCCATCCACCCATCTGTTAATCCCTCTATCCATCCATCAATTCATCCATCTATCCATTAGTCCCCCATACGTCCTTCTGTTCATCCATCCATCTATCCATCTGTTCATCCATCTATCTGTTAATCCCCCATCCATCCATCCGTCCATCCACCCATCCGTTAATCCCTCCATCCATCCATCTGTTCATCCATCCATCCATTAGTCCCCCATACGTCCTTCTGTTCATCCATCCATCCATCCATTAGTCGCTCATACGTCCTTCTGTTCATCCATCCATCCATCTGTTCATCCATCTGTTCATCCATCCGTCCATCCACCCATCCGTTAATCCCTCCATCAATCCATCTGTTCATCCATCCATCCATCCATCCATTAGTCGCCCATACGTCCTTCTGTTCATCCATCCATCCATCTGTTCATCCATCTGTCCATCCACCCATCTGTTAATCCCTCCATCCATCCATTAGTCCCCATACGTCCTTCTGTTCATCCATCCATCTATCCATCTGTTCATCCATCTATCTGTTAATCCCCCATCCATTCATCCATCCTTCCATCCATCCGTTAATCCCCCATCCGTTCATATTTTCATCCATCCATCTATCCACCCATCCATCCATTAATCCCCCATCTGTCCATCTGTTCATCCATCCTTCCATCCATTAATCCTGCTGTCC